>NW_028277165.1:23835000-24150000 GCF_051122295.1 Plectrocnemia conspersa
AAATATTTTAGCATGTAGTTTTAACCGTATTTCTGAGACTTATACAAAAGGAATGTTCAGGTGCAGGTGTAATTGTTCAGTCTCGCTTAAGTGACCGTTATGTTCAGTTGCCTTTCAGTGACATTTCTTTACACTGAAAGGCAATCGGTTGTAGTAGGCCCACTTCCATAAAGCACTGCACTCTCTTGAAAAATTTCAAGTCATTCACATACAATAAAACAATTGAATGATTTATTGCTGTTTCTATTTTTGGAAAGAGATTGTTGTTGTTGACCCGTGTAGAGAAATAACAGGTGACTCACTGGCGTTTAAAGGGTTAAATGGCATGCATTTTTCTGGCCAAATTCAAGGGGAGGTAAACGACCCCATCTGCCCCTCTCAAATGATGTCCCTGTGTAATATGTGGAATTGGATTTAAATCTAAATTATTCTTTTAACAACATAAATTTATAACGGGCTTAGCTCAGCATGTATTTTATTTTAGTTTGCCCCTTGGTTCAGACTTATAGGCAAGATCCTGTTAATTAACTGATACGACCATTGTGTTATTTTAAATTAAAACACTCATTGCTTTAAAACAGCTAGAATAAATAAAACCAACAAGTGAATTACACGTTTTATTAAAAGCATCATTGACGGTATGAATTTGTTGTATCAATTAATTTATTTTAAATCACACTCATATATAATTTCAACATAGCGCTTAATCTAGTGAATAAATAAGGATAGTGATGACTTCAGCTCCACATTCCGTAGCTTAGAGCCAGATCTAACGGTCACATGTGATAAACCGAAATAAAATTGACGAAAATCCAAGGATGTTAAAAAAGTGGCTAAAACAAAATAGATCCAAGTGACTCTTTTTTATGTCAATGAAAAATACATTAAATATGAAAATACACAAACGATTATTTTTATTATATGTAGATTTAATGGAAAAGGTTGCTGATCACTATACTAGAATTGGATGTTTTAATATGCAAGTTGAATATGATTATGCTTGTAATCGACTACGTGTTGTTCTTACAACGGACGTGATATTATATATTCTAAATTGCTAGTTAAATCGCGTATATCAAAAACAAAGTGGGGTTTATAATATTGTGATATATTATAAAAATAAATAAGTTTAATTTTTTTATGTTTTAAAGATCCGCTCTTTTCCTTAATTGAGACATCATAGTCAAGATCTACGTATGTTAAGAATGGCAGTAAAGATTGTCTGTTATCTCATCGGGTTATCAACGTTGTTTTTATTGTAGTATAGCTCATTTGATAGTCGAGCTCGGACGTCTATTATGGATAAGTTAGTGAGCATCGAAGAATTCGAACGAGCTGCATTGAGCAAGCTGCCAAAAAATGCCGCAGACTATTACAAAAGTGGAGCTACGTCGGAGCAGACTCTAGCTGAGAACAGAGCCGCTTTCTCAAGGTACAATTACATCAATATTTACATCGAATGATCAATGTTAATGTTTTGAAAATATTTAAGATTACGAATATTACCTAAATGTCTGACGAACGTATCCAAGCTGGATACCTGTACGATCGTCTTAGGGCAAAAGGTGAAAGTGCCTTTTGGAATAGCACCGACTGCCATGCAAAGGATGGCTCATCCAGATGGAGAGACGGCATCGGCTAAAGGTATTTGTTTATTTTGTTATATATAGATGTTTGGGTAAATATTTGATGTGAATATCTAAGCTTATCGTATGGATAGTTATATTATAGTAACCCTTGTGATGTCAGGTCATGCTATAAACAAATATGTAGATGTTGCTTTTTTATATCTTTAGCTCACGTATGAACACATGTGTTTTTGAAAGAAGATCGATTCACTACTATTTTATTTGCTTTCAGTGAAGCAAAAGTCATATGCTTATATCATTGTTTACCTACTTTATGTAATTAGTACTTATCTTATTAATTAGAAATTATTATATAATATTTAGATATTTTAAAAACAGTATTAATCTTCGAATCTTGTAATATTTCCACAGCCGCTGGTGCCCTTGGAACAGTTTTCATTCTGAGTACAATAGCAACGAGCTCTATTGAAGAAGTTGCAGAATGTGCTCCTGACACAATTAAATGGTTTCAGCTATACATTTACATTGACAGGTACCTATCAACGTACTATATGTCTCTTAACACATAATCGTTTCACTTAATGATTCAGTAAGCGTTCCACAGGAATATTATTATATTGTGTAACAAATTTTTAATAAGTTAAATTTTCAGAGACGTGACGAAGAATTTGGTGAAAAGAGCTGAAAATGCTGGTTTTAAAGCTATAGTGTTGACTGTCGACACTCCGTTTTTCGGAATCAGAAGAGCAGATGTTCGCAACAAATTCTCGTTACCACCACATTTAAGGTAACGCTTTATTGAATGCACAACATGATATTATATAAGATTGAGAAACCACGCTATTTGTCACGTTTACGATTAAATTTCAATGGAGTGAAATTTAATACGTAAGTTAATTAAGTATTCTGCTAAAACGCAATTCTCTATATATAGTAATATACAAGGAAACGAAGTTAAGTTTCTTAGCGATAACTTAGAGAATGAATTGTCTGATTATTACGCGGCTTTTTCATTGTATTGCATGTACGACGCTATACATACATAATTTGATTAAGTTTATATTAAATGGAAGCATTTGTGGTTTGTGATTTAAATTGAGGTTGTGTGTATTTGTGTGGTTTGCAGTATATAGACTGAATTTTAATTTTTGACCGGAACCATAATAGCTTTTTTATAACTATTTCGGTTCATTGGCTTTAAAAGTTACATTTTACAGTTAAATTTGTTCAATTGATGTAAAATGGTGATTCATGACGTTTTAAATTATTCGTAACGGATATTATATATTCGAAATAGCATTGTCAGTAATGTTCTCGACCAATAATACAGAGGCAGTGGGTACGAGTCCCACAGCAAACTTGAACTTTTATTTATAAAATACAGGCTTGAAATTACAGACACTCTTCACTTAATGATCGAGTTTCGTATCTACGACTAGATCATTAAGTAAATTGCTCAATAAGCGAGGAGCTTAATCTGAATAGCGATGAACAAAATGAATTACATCACATAAAAATACATTCAGCAAAAGTAAAACTAAAGTTTATTCATAAAAAATACATGTATAATAATATTTACAGTCATCAGTTTTTAATTGAAGTTATCAGAAACTGTGGATGTTATGGAGATGATGGCTAGAAAATGGACGTATTTTTAAGAATAGAGGTCCTGAGTGTACCAATTGAGAAGAATCTCTTTTTGTTTTTCTTAATAAATTTTACGATAGCTTTTTAAAAGTGCATTCACTTTCCGTTCCAATTTACTGAACTTTACTAAAAAAATAAACATTTCTAATATAGCTGCACTCACTTTCGAGAACATATTTCAAGTGCTGCTGCGCTTCAAACTCTATTAGATCTTTGTTAATTAGCTCTCACTCGGTATATTCCAGTAACTCTTCAATATCTCCCATTTCAACATTTAAATTAAGCTAGTCCCACAATTTCTTGCTGTCTTGACTTTGTCAAGACTGTTTTAGGTCTTTTTTTCCATATGCCTTGCATACAATTTTCTGCCACGCTCTCTCAAGCTAATTTAATGTTCTTTATGTAGTCTAAAATGTTGTAATTACAAAGGTTACTTCATCACTCTGTTGTTGCTACAGCTTTGGAATAAGTCGTGCGAAAATAATACACTTTGAACGTAGTCTATAACCGGATAACCGGGTACCCGCACGTTTTTAAAATAACCAAATACCCTGTTACTTTCAACAGGTACCTGGTTATTTAAATTTAAATATATCTCACATAATTTTCAAGATGCAAAATTCTTCTATTCCACAAAAGCTATTTAGAGATGAAGTGGGTAGTGAGAGCGGTCCGAAGTATTGTTTCACAATGTAAGTTTTATGACACATTTCGTTTCAGCATCTTCAAACATTTTCAGTTTAAAAAAAAACGCGATTATTTGCAAAAAAATACACACGACATACTCGGAGGACGGTTGTACACAAATAAACGACATTTAAGTTTATAGTTATTATTTACGATTTATTTATTTATGTGATTTATGATCGTTAGTTTTTATGAATTGTCTCTCATGTAAAGGTGACAACTTTACTTCGACCATGAAGTTTTGAATTCAGAGCATTTAAGTGCTGCGATATACCTGTATCCGTTTTAAAGTTATAAAAGTTGTTTCACTGATTTACTTTCATTTATAAAAACATATAAATTCCATTGCAAAGATTCTAAAATTATATTAAAATTTTATAACAGGAAAGCCAACGTCTGTGTAATAAAGTAAATCCTCAAATTTCAGTTTTTAAGAGTAGTCAAAGTAACTGATTTAATTTTTGAAAACGTATAAAATTTGGTACTTAATCTATTTTTATGACTTCCTGATAAATACAGTGAAAATTGTTTTTGATCTTTTCTGTCATTGATGTTTCTACACACAATAGTTTTGCAATTGTATTTTATTAAAAGCACGTAGAATTTTTTAAAATACTCTTCGCCTGTAGTAGTATCTTGTGGTGAAAAAAGATGAAGCAGTACACAATACAGCTACTTACAGTAATAACTGCAGTCGGAGTGCTGCGATTTTAATTCACGTTTTCCTGAAATAATATTTATTGCAGTATTCAGCATACATTATTTACAAAAATCACTAAAAAAGTTTATCTATATGTTCCAAGATAAGAAAACTGGATTTTACAATGCTTTAATGTTTTTTTTAAATATAGATTGTTGTTTCTGAAAAACAGATTTCAATTTGATAAATTTATCTTATCTTAGTTTTTCTGTGAATTTTCGATTAATGCCGTTTTAAGTTATATTTTTCTAAGACACTGACATTACGTCAACAAATTAAGCAAAAACTTTATTTTATACTTCAATAAAAAAATAACTCCTATCTTGGCTACAAAAATATATATTCTTCTTACTCAAGCTTATTTAGATGAAAAAACTTAGATACTTTGCATCGTTTTTTTATTAACAAATTTATGTTATTCTATTTGAAGCGCTTTATTTAAAAAATCTTTTTTAATACAGATTTTTTTTTTTTTTTTTAAAAACTGTATTTTTGAAAATCAATTACAATTTTCTAAAGCCATATTTTAGACATACTAATGTTTTCAGGCAATTACAAAATTTTTTGAAACAATAAAATATATTCTTAATTTTATTTTAAGATATGATCAGATTAATTATCTAAAATTTAAAACAATACCATTTCAATCTTTATAACATGAAAAAAATACTTAAAGAAATATATATAACACAAACCCGATATATAAATATAAATAGACACACCAATAAATACAAAAAAATGCAATTTAAAGATTTAAAAATTAAGGCTAAAAAAATGGCTATATCTCAATGATAAAAATAAATAGAAAAATAAGGTAACAGAACGAATACTTTTGGACATTCAAGATTACAATTAGTATTTTTTTTCGAAAATTATTCGAGAAAAATGACAAATCGCGAATTTTCATTTCATTAATCAACAAACATCTTAATAATTTTTAGAGCCTTTTTTGTTGAAAAATAAAATACCGCTGCATAAAAAGGTTGAATCCGTGCCAGATGTTGGAGCATATGCATGCTTTCTTTGATAATTTTAAGTTTGAAAGTATTTAAATGGAAAACAATTGAACACGATTTTCTCAACTACTCTACTATTTAATATTTGCTTTGATAATTTAAGAACTACGTTAATAATAATATATTTTTGGGGCTTTGTACAGTTATGCCATAAAATTTATTTGTCAGCGTACTTTCAATAATGTAAACAGATTTTTTTGTCTTTATCTTGTATGTAATAAATAAAGCGTTAAGTAGCAACAGCTGTTATTGACAATTTCTCTACAATACGGGTATAATATTTCCTAGCTCGACGCTCTGTAATCAATCAAAATAGATCGATCCGTTTTGGTACTTCAATTATTTACATTGATTAAAAAAAATCATTACCCTATTAAAATTTGCTCTCTTCAGCGATCTCCTAATTCTCTTCATTAGTAGTATAAATATATCTATAATAATATACTGTATTTTTTTTAATTTTCGAGAAAATTGAAAAGTGAAAATAAAAATTTTCAGTTCTTGAGAAATGAAAAATATCGAAAAACCATAATGAATAATTACAATGTTTCTTAAGTATCATTTTATTTTGGTTAAAAGTATGTAATAGTGAATACATATATCAATGACCATAAAATAGTGTTCATTACATAATTATATAATTTGCTCCATAGTTTTAAAAATATATCTGATGATATAAGGATGAATTTGACATTGGAGTGTAAAGGAAGGGACCACACAAAAGCCCTCGTTACGTCCAGAAAAACAGGTTTCACTTAAATAACACGTAATTACTCTTCGATGCATTGAAAGCATATTTCTTTGTTGCGAAATGGGCACGGAAAACAATATATCATCGGACGACAAAAAGCCCCGTAAAGTCACAATATTCCCGTTGTACCATTCGACCTCGGAAGGATGTCCAGCATATTCACATATTTCGTAAATCGAAGAAACAAGTGCAACAATTGTCTGGATGGTCGCTGCATGCTTTTGATTCGTCAGAAACGGATCGTGACGGGAATGGCCTGAGATGGAGGACCATACGGTCATAGACGGTCAGGGCCAGAGGGGGATCGTCGCAGCAGAGAGGAACGAACCTCCACTACACCATCTCTGAGAACCATCCACTGGACATCATTCCTCCGCTCGGAGAATAACGATACTCATCCACCATAGTTTGCGGCAACATTATTAATATATTTTAATTATATTATTATAAATATTTTAGTAAAATAAATTTCTTGGTTTTACAAGCGGGCATCATGTTTAATATCACTGGTTTAGATGAAGTGTTGTTAATGTTGCACACGTGTACAACAATAAGATTGAAAAAATATTTTAGAATAATGGTATAGTTTTTTAATTTATTTAATTAAATGTATAATGATCCCAAGTCACATACATTTTACACGTTTGATGTTTGTTGAATACATATTATAATAATAATTATTTTAATATGATACATACACAGTACTTTTAAAAATAAATCGGCCTTTCATATTTATGAATACAAAGTATCGATATGATTCCAATTATTAATTTCATAAAACATTTACATTGTTTCATTATTATTATAATATCAATTATATTTAGTATGAATCGACATACTTATTTTTACATTAATAGATACATGTCAATGTCTTGTTTGATCTCCAAATCGCCCCTATCTTGTTTGATCTCACATTACTTTCATTATTTTAAGGTTCGCCAATTTTGACGGCTTTCTATCCGACAAGATATGTAGTGCAAAAAGCGGATCCGGTCTCAACGAATACGTTGCGAATTTATTTGACAGTTCGCTCACGTGGGACGATGTCAAATGGTTGAAAAGGTACCAAATACCATAAATATATTATTGTTGTGATATATGTTTAAATTATTAAACACGTTTTAGCATAACTAAGCTTCCAGTGGTGGTGAAAGGTGTTCTCAGAGCTGACGATGCCAAAATGGCAATCGATTGTGGGATTTCCGCTATTTTGGTTTCCAACCACGGAGCGAGGCAAATCGATGGCACGCCGGCAACCGTACTTGAATTATGCAAACAATAATAAATTAAAATTAGCCAGCGCGTCAATCAAAATGGTTTGTGTTTCAGATCGAAGTGCTGAAGGATATCGTGGATGTGGCGAGAGGAACAGGCGTTGAAGTGTATTTGGATGGGGGTGTTACGCAAGGGACAGATATTTTCAAGGCGCTTTCGTTGGGAGCTAAAATGGTATGTAAATAATGAGTATATAATATATAAATAATAAATATAGTTTTTTTAATTCCACTGTGTACTATAATACTAATTTTATAAACTAAAAAATATTTTGGGTGATTTATATGCTCACAAAAAGTATTACAGGTGAATATGGCATTGGAAAATTAATGTATTAACGTTTAATGCCTTATGTTGAGTCCGAACCTAGTACCAATGTGGCCTTATCAAAATTCAAAGATTAATAAATGTATATATTTATTATTTACTAACTAAGCTTACTATTGGCATTGCATAAAGAATTCAGAAGCACTTATTTAGCGTAGCAAAAAAACTTCTATGTAAAAATAAAAAGAAAAAATGTTGCGTTTCCGTATTTGAGGGTTTGTATAAAAATAGACAATCTAATTTAAGTGTTTTGCATGTAGGTAAAAATTTATTAGATATAAAAGTATTGTAATATGATTGTATATTAGATACAGGGTTGCCAACGGCCTCAGAAAATATTGCCGTATCATCAGCACAATGAATGTTGTTAATTGTCTCCCTGCCGTTTTTTATTGCTTTTTGTCTTACGAGTGTTTCTTTGAATATGGTTTCGAAGTATATATGAAGAAGAATAGAATAAAGAATACATATTTGTATCACACCCCTCTCTATTGGAATATTTTTGGCTTAATCTACCTCAATGCTTATTTAGTCCAGTCAAATAAGGCGAAATAAAAGCTAAACCTCGGAATGAAAGATACCAAGCTGAAATTTTGCACAGACCTTCGTTTTGATGTTCTAAGGACAGGGTGAAAAGTCTCATGAAATATCGTGTCTGCTAATCAAGATATCAAAGGTCAAAGGTCACAAAATTTGTTTTTTTGCAAATATCTCGCGTTTTATGCGTTGCACGTCATTAGATGCTTCACAAAACTTGTAAAACATAAAATTATCTACAAGTTTAGTAATAATATTTGTTTTGTATCATTAACCGTTTTTGAGATATAGCGCGAAGAGTGGGAGGCATTCATCCGTTTATAGAATCCAGCGAGTATTTCTACCTGCTTAACTTGGTATAAGCTTTGAAAAAGTAAACAATCGTGAAAGAAGTGGTCTTGGCAAGTTGTTTGAACCATAGTTTTATTACTTTCTTCATTGTATTATTAGGAATTAAAAATGAAATATTGCTCGACAATAAATTTGTGCGAAAAAATTGAAAGAGTTGAGAGATGTCCTTACGGAGTATGTACCAGATGATAAGAAGATCATTTCCAAATTAAGAGAAAAATATTTAACTGATATTATAGTTATAACGAAGATTGGATCATTCCCTATTTTTTCTTTTCGCGATGCTCAAGCTTAAGTTTTATCCATAGCTTGGTATGAAAATAAAAAAGGCACTTCGGAAGAAGAACACTTGCGCGTAGTGGAAGCTGCTGCGGCGATTATTAGAGAAGATATTCGATCTTCTGTTGTTGAGACCAAGTCTTATCTGCCCCCGAGTAAAATATTAATGAAGAAATTCCGAAAACTTTATTACATTTTCTGCAAGAAGTTATTATAAAGAACCGAAAAGGAAAGACAGGGCATTTTAAAACGAAATGCACAGCTATAAGTCATGCTATAATGACTTCCATACGAAAACGGTCCTTTTCTTGGCAGTTATTAATAGGCCTATCTGTATTTCTTCATAGAAAAAATACAGATAGGCCAAACATCCAAAAAGACTTTTGGGTGTTTTGTCAAGTTTAGGTTTTTTCGCTTCATATAGTGATACTATAAAATGTTAAATTTCAGCTGTTTATCACCCACAGCCTCGTAATCAACCATCATAGTCAAGTGCCTTAGTACAGTATGCAGCAGATAATGCAGAAAAATATTTATACTCTTGATGGCTATAATACTGTTCATATAATGGGAATGATAAAAATAATAGCTCCAAAATCTGAAGTTATATCTGATGACCGCATAAAGAAATTTACAACAAACCCAAGTGCAAAGGAGTTAGCAGCACTATCACATATACCCCTTCTAGTGTATGAAAATTATGTCGTACCCGGATTGAGCAAGAGATTCAAGTTCAAAATTTTAATGATGTAGAAGAACTAACCGAACAAATATTTATTGTAGTTGATTTGTTGTGGAAGTACGGAAAGTGGAAAAATATCTCACCGTTGCCAGAGTGGAATGGATTTATTGAACAACTTACAAAAAACAATGAGAACTTTGTAACTTCTCGGATTCTGTTTCTTACTTTTATTCTTCATCCTGTGAGTAATATGGACACAATTTACACTACATTACAGTGTGCTATAAACACTGCCAAGAAACATGAACAAAGAACATGCTTAATAACTTTTGATCAGCCGTTGTACATAAAAGCACGTGAAATCGTAGCAGCTTCAGATGCTAGCTCGGACTTGTCCAGAGTAGTTGTGAAACTAGGAGGCTTTCATATGCTTGTCTTTTATTGGATGCATAGGGTATATAATGAATGGAAGCGGAATCAAGAAAGCTCTCAGTACAATTTATGCATCGAATTCTGTCGACAAAATGTTGGATGGTCCCGCTTTTGCAAGAAGTATCAGAGGCCATACGTATTACTTTTTGCATTATCGATGATGATTTTTGAAGATATGGAGATTGAAAGTTATAATGCTTTAGATGGGTTCGTTCAGCAGATAACAATTTGCGATGTTTTCTACGAAACTGTGGAAGAATGTACAGGTAACTCTGGCTCCGTAGTTTACATAGCGTTATCCTATAAACGGATGCGCGCTTCCCACTCCCCGCGCTATATCTCGAAAACCATTAACCATACGAAGAAATAAATTAAAACAAACTTGTAGAAAATTTTATTTTCTATAAGTTTTGTTAAACATTTAATGACATGCGACGCAAAAGAGGCGAGATATTTGCAAAAAAACGATTTTTATGACCTTTGACCTTTAATATCTTGATTAGCAGACACGATATATTTTGAGACTTTTTACCTAATATTTAGAACGCCAAAACAAAGGTCTGTGCGAAATTTCAGCTTGCTATCTTTCATTCCGAGGTTAAACCCTTATTTGACTGGACTATATTGAATTTTTAAGGTTTGGTAACACTAAGGGGTGTGACTTTGCATCCTAGTAATAATTTATTATTTTAGTTACATGAGTGATTATCATTTTCTCTGAGCAGTGGTGGAGAAGCTGGCGCAGGGATGATGTCCGTGAAAGATCCTCAGGGGTTTTGTAGGTGGCAGTGAGTCAGTTTTCCAGGCGGGCGAATCTGCGAGTGTCTGTTTGATCCTCATGTATCCAGGGCTGCAAAGCACCAATCACAATCATGCAGCGATCATCCAGCACTCGCTTCATAGAACAACGAAATATATATACGCTTTTAAAAAGTGACATTTGCTTGATGAACATCTCCGAGGTCGAATTGTGTAACGGGAACGTTGTAACCTTACGGTGATGTATTGTTTCCCGTGAGCGTTTCGCAATACAGAAATATTCATTCAATGCACCGGAGAATCCTTGCGTGTTATTTATGGGAAACCCTTTTATATAGTCGTAACGAGGGCTTTGTGTGGTCCATCCTTTACACTATTGTCTAATTTATCCTTATTGATGAATAATCATTTTTGGTCACAGTATATAAAAATAAGACCCCCACAATTTTTAATACAATATTTTGAGAAGTCTCATATCTATACCATTGCCTTAGTTTTAAGCTTTCTGAAAATATATGAAGCAGATGTAGACAGGTTTACGAATTTCATGAAGTAGCGTCTGCTTCTCGTGTACCTAGGTATTTTCTAAATCTAAATTGTTACCTGCTAATTACTTTTTCATAACGTGTGTAAATACTTTCTTATATCATTTTTGTAAATAATTTTCAGGGAGAGACTTGTTAAGTCAATAAGTCTAAAGTCGATGCATGGCTTCTCTGTGGTCCTCAAATAATGATTTTATATACTCGGTCCATTCATTTTTTTCAATCAGGAGTTTCAAACTTTTTTTTAATTAAGACTTCAATATTCTCAGGCTTTTAAACTTTTTATAAAAAAAATATTATTATAATATATTTTTACGGTAATTAATTTTTCTATTTTAAATTACGGTATATAAATTTATTTTAAAGCATAGTATTAGATTTATATTATTTTTATATACACTCTAATGATTATTGAACATAATATCTCAAAGAGAAAATTCCGAAGACACTCGTTAATAAGAAGGAAAAACACAAATAAAACATCTTTGGTTCAAGTGTGAATATTGGGTTTTTGGATCCATATGATGTGCTAATCAGTAGATTATATAATATTTCGATAAACGCAAAAAAATGTATTATACTGATCTTGTGATCATTTTTTTTGTATAAATATATAATTAGGATCAGAGAATAGTCGAATGAAAAGCGAAAAAGTCGAGGCAGATAAAAAGCTTGCGGCCACATTTGTTACTAAAATTAGATCATGGTGATAAAACACGCTTTCGATATGTTCAATGTTTGATTATAGTGTCCCAATATTCTAGAAAAACACCTTTGTGTTTCTTTCGTTGTACCTTCGCGTGTGATCGTTTGACCTTTGAGAGAGAAAGCTCATATTGGAAGATATCTGAAGCATTCCTTCAAAAACACAACAATACAACCTTCGTATATAAACTGTATAGACAAAAGTAATGTACAATATTTACGGGCTTGTTGAATTGCATCCAATCATGTAAATGCTCCTTGGCGTCATACATATAAGCATTTTTTTATATTGAAAACTTGATTCGACTTTTTACTTATTTGAGGTTTATACACTTACCACATCTCATCTGAATTGATTTCTTATTGTGATATTTTTTAGGTGTTTTGTGGAAGACCAGCTCTATGGGGATTAGCTAATGGAGGACAAGAAGGCGTAGAGAAAGTATTAAATATTTTAAAACATGAATTCGAATACGCGCTAGGCTTATCAGGTATTATGAAAATATTTATTTTATTTTAATTTAAACTATATTAATATTTTCTTTAGGTTGTTCTAAGCTATCAGATTTGAACTTCAGTATGATTTCGCATCAATCATATTATAGTAAGCTATAGTTCATTATTATTATCATTCTAATTTGATATACTATTAGCTAAATTCTCTACTAGCACGATATAACAATTTTGTAATTAAGAACGTTTCAGTTAAATTAAATGAAAATTAATTGCGATTGTTATATGATACAATATTAGAATGAAATTTTGTTAGTTATTTTATTTTTATATATATATATATTGTATATTTTTATTTAATAATAAACAAATAGCAATTACAACTTGTTAAATTTATTGAAATTAACATTTATACAGCCTATTGACAAAATCTGTACAAATCACTTTATAATTAAATATATAATTATAATGGATGATAATGAAAACCCGTATGTTGTTAAAATAACAGTTTTATTAGTTTTATCTAAAAAATATGTTAAATTCAATAAAAGCTAATAATTGCATTTAACGACATCACATTTATTGATTAGTCATAATAATAGTTTGTAAATAAAAATAAAAACAACATATATATGCGATAGTTTAGATTTATATAATTTACGAAGCTAAACATAATAATTAAACAATAAATTGAATAACAATACATTTTTATTATAAACTATATATTTATATATATGAATACTGATTCGATTGAAATATATTTTTTCACAACATTTACATACATATCGTGTATACTGTATATATAATATATAATTTATTTATATAGAATACTTTTCCCCTTACATTTCTTAACCATTTATATAAATAACTATTATACAATGATACATAATATTTATATAATCAATACAGTTTAACTGCAAATAAAAAAATTACGCGCTCTCTATTTTTTAAATATTCTATAAAGATATAACAACAAGTATTGGTTTTATTTAATTTCAAGTAACCTGAAAAATAATTACACGAGCTTCTCTATTGTTACTGTATTGTAGTTGCATTTGAATATACAGATTTTTTCTTTATATACACAATACGCAGAAAGGTAAAACTTGATTGCAAAAAATAAAACATTTATTTCATTTAATATAAGCGTATAAAAATATTGTCATTAAAAATATAATATAAATATTTGAATGCAAAAAAAGTACTAGCGGTTATGTATATACGTACAAATAAATTTTGGTATCATCGTTAAACTAAAAAAATAATAATTTAAATACAGTTTAGATTCATAGGAGTATGTGTAGTAATGGTGGTACTTTGGACATGTATGAAGTACTATATTGTTTGTAGTTCCTGTGTTTTATACTCTAACCTTAATAAATGTGAAAAGTCTCGTTCGTCCTTTACAGGGCGGTCCGTTCGTTGGCGAGATAGTCGGCTACCTTCTTGTCCTCGGCTTTCTGGTGTTCTGAGTTGTAATAGTTCGACAATGACCTGTCCGACGAGATGGAATCGCGCTTGCCTACGTTCTTCAAGAATTCTCTGTTTCTCTCGGCGTTGTCCCTCATCTTCTTGCGAGCGATCTCCAGGAGTAACCTCTGCCTCAGCACGTCCATTGGGTTCACGATGGATAGAGAAGGATTCTTACGCTTAGACCTCAAGGGGTCGTCTGATTCTTGCTAGAAACGAAAAGAACATATCTTTAGCCCCAGAAATTGTATATTCGTAATTGAAAATTATTTATTTATTTATTTTAAGACATGTGCAGAGCATAACACTTACACATAAAAACAATTATATTTAATTATATACAATAGACCACGATGCGTACAACAACTGCAAGTACCTACAGACACATCAGATAGATGTGCTTATTATGGAGTTGTTTAATATTTCTGTTCAAACTATAAGAGGTCTACCCAGCTGCGCAGTTAACGCTGAAGTCATTCTAACGACAATTTTAAAACAATAAGAGAATAGTCAATATCAATCGCTCGTTAAACACTAAAAACAACCATTTTGTGCATAAAGATTGCAATAGACAATGCGTCTTACAGAGTAAAAACCGCTATTTTAATCTACCCTTTGCATTAACGATTTGTAATTTTACTTATTCAAGGTGTAAACATATTTAGTTGGTTAATTATAATAATTGGCAATCAACATCAGCATATGTGATTTGGCAGAGACGTCTCGAATCAAAAGTGGACACTTAATCACATCGACAGACAATCAAGCGATCCGAGACGATACACAACCAGACCAAGACCGAGAACAAAAACAGCAACCAACGCGAGAGTCATTCACTTCACTTTTCACGTCTACAAAATATTTACAATTCAACACTATTTCACTGTTGTAAATTACACAACTTGCGACATATTTTAAGAAAACATATTTTATGCTAAATATTTTAATTAGGCATTAAAAATTATTAAAAGTATCTACTTATAATATTTACTTGATAATTAGTCGTGTTTTTTTTGCTGCTCAGTGTTGCCATATAGTGATTTTTCAGTCCAGGGCAAAAGCAATAAAATCGTGCCATGGCAATGAAAACGCTTGATTAACAAGCGTTTATATTAAGACTTTTTATCATAATATAACGAGTGAGAGAGCGCAAAAAACAATTATCCACAAGGCAATAAAATTGCCATCGCGATTTTATTGCTTTCGACGTGAATTTTTGCCTTCTGAGAAGTGATTATTTGAGGTCGATTTTTACTTTTTTTATAAATACGTTTTTGCCAAGATTTTTTCCAGAGTTGGGCCCCGGTAATTTGTCTTCTCTCTCGACAGGCCTGGATGTACATTTATAGCAATTTAGGGAATAAGTGCGAAATACAGATAAAACCTTTATGAACGATAGGTAAGCAATATTTAATTAGTCTTTTGATATTTAAGTAAAACTGTTTCGCTTATTTATAATATATATTTTTAAAGAATATTAAAATATTGTTTGTTATATTAAAAATACAGTAGTTAATTTTTAATTAATTCATAATTAATTTACTTACTAATAAGTTTTGTTATAAAAAATGCGAAAACATAATATTGTTGTTTTTAGGTACATAAAAATATTTTCTTTAGAAAATGTATGTCTTTTTCTGATGTAAATCAAAATGTATTGTTCTTATATATTTGACAAGAATAAAAGCGAAAGCTCGTTTAACGATTTTTTTCAAACGCGCGCGTCACATCAAAGCCTAAACGAGGCTAATATTGCAATTTTCAACAGAATCGAAAGGATAACAGGATGTCACATTAAAGCGTCGTTTATAAATGTATATAAGAGTTGAGAGCACAAAAAAATCGCGTTTGAAATATCATTCCCATTTATTTGCCCTGAAAATCCTCGAAAGCTATCGTCTTGCTGCTGAAACGACCGTCGTAAAAAAGCTTTCAGTTGTTCTAAGGCGATAGTAAATTTTCTAAATATAGACCGGGAGAATATAGCATAGAAATGTACAAACAAACGTTTGCATGCAAATTTTAAACAAATAAATTCACATGAAAACGAGAATTTAATTAACAGTATTTCGAGTCGGTTTGTTTTGACAGCGAGACGCGTTTGACGGATTAACTCATTGCGGATTAACTTAACCGTCTCATCGATGAAATAACATTTAATAAATTGTTAGGTTTATACGTTTTAATCATTACGATAATTCTGTCTAATTTAACAAACTTTTAATTGAAACATACGGCGAGAAACGTGTACGTTTTGTTACATCATTTTATGCCTAGCGTTTAATTTGTTACAGGGTTACAAATAATCCCTATTGTTTCTCAAACTAAGGTTCACGATCTTCTTCAAATTTTAAATAATATATTAAAAATATAAATATTTAATATAATATATACCTAGAATAATGTAAAACGCTTTTTGATATTTGACACGTTAAAAACGATTAGACATTTTTTTCGCTATGTTATTTTTATAAATGTATAAAATATTTTTTTTTATGAGTAATAAATATATTAAACTTTTGGTTAATTCATACAATTAATTACGGAAACTACTTCCACATTAACCTATTAATATAATATTAGCAAAAACATTTATGTGATATGACGCAATTCTTCTATATTTATCTGTACTCAAGAATGTCACGTTGGCTCAATCCAATGGCTCGTTTTTTTTTTAGAGTAGTTCTCCTGAAATGTTATTGATCACTGGAGCTTATCTAATCGTTAAATTCCATTTGTATTAAGCTTTACGCTCATTGGTAAATGGATCTTCCTCTTCTATGTTTGAGGTATTGCCAACGCTTATTGTTTCGTTAAAATTCTGCAACCATATATTTAAGATTAGAGGCTTATTAAAGAAAAATGATTTATTTTCACTTTTACGTATAAAATATTTTATAGGTATTAGAATTCTGTATCCAGAGTACATACTAAATACTTTGTTGTTATTTGTATTAGGTCTGTCGTGAAAAAGATTACAATAAAAATCGATTAGCATTTAGAAAAAGTTTTGTATTGTATGTGCTGTTCGTAATTTAATTAAAATATTCAATTATTGCTGCGAATACGGTCAAAATAAATCATTATGTCCAACCCTAGGGTCCTCGACCCTCGCACACAAGAGAAACCTTACAAAAAACGATTGTTGTGGATTCTGCGTAATAATTTTATATCATACAAAAAGTTTGATATTGTCCTGACACTTTATTCAATCGCACAAAAAATATCCTCTGCCGTTAATCGTTTAGATAAAAAGTTAATAAATACTGTTTAAAATTAACTAATTTATTATTACATTTATGTTTAAACAACGTAACCTTACGTTAAACACAATTATCTTAATATTAAAATAATTTTATGTCTAATAAAATATTTATTTATTTTAATTAAATTAACTATGATGACTGTTAATATAAGTTAAAATATAGGTTACTGTAATAATAATAAATTGATAATTAGTCGGCCTAGGCAAGAGAACACAACTTTTTTCGCCAAATTAGTTTTATTTCTTAGCATGTTTTTTAGCTCTATACAATCTACAATTTATCGATGCCATCCAAATAATACGAGTTCTGGAAGACCTTAAAAGGCTTCTGTTTCAGCAATGAATTTCTCATTCGACCCAAATCTCTTACCACCGAGCCATTTCTTAAAGTTCGAGTTCAAGTTGATGACAAAATATTATTAGTGCTTACATTTTAGCAATTACATTATCTCAGCAGAAAACTATCTAGGATATGCTACGTTAAGCACTCAAGTAAAGCACCTCGTATAAAACCAAAAGAGCAGATTTTACAGCAACGCAATTGTTCACTTGTTCCTAGTCCATATATTATTCAATAAATCGAAATTTATAATTTTTTAAATGATCATTCAAAATCATTTCTATCGCTTTCGTGTTCCTCATCATTGCAATATAATCGTACTAAGAGTTTCCTAGCGCTTAATAAGTGTATTGATAGTTCTAGAAAAAGAATTGCAGCCATTTGCGAAACGTTTACTGCATTGCTAATTTTAATTGGTCATACCCCTTTACATTTTTATACTTTGTATAAAATAAAGTATCACAATTATTATATATATATATATATATATATATATATATATATATATATATATATATATATATATATATATATATATATATATATATATATATATATATATATATATATATTATTTAATTTTCTTTTAAATATATAGAATTAATATTATATATTAAATTTCATCGAAGATCTGCATTATCCTAAGCTTCAGAATTAAGTTGATTATCTAATGAATACCTTTGTGTCTAATATCTTTTGAACTTAAAGCTATTAAGAGTAATGAAAATTTACCTGTACATCGTCCAATTCGGTGAGAACATAAAGTCTAGGATCAGCCACTCCTGCCCACGCGAGCGACGGTCGATATTTAGCAGCGAGCCGAGGCAACAAATATCCATATGTTTCCTGTAATTAGAAATGAAATATAACGTATCACTAATGTACTAGATGTGTAAATAACATACAAATTTGTGGCTGTGTTTTCACTTTTAAAACGATATACATATATCAGAAAACGCCTCTCTGAATATCGCGCTTGGAAAATTCCTACACATTAAGGTATCAATTATTCGGAAGTACTAACTATCTATTCAAAAATTTACATATATCCTCACGATGGTTGATTTTATTTTTATATGATGGTTGATGTTATTGTTTTAAGTATTATAATAGTGAATAGTGTTTAAACCAAATAATCCATTTTTGATTAAATTTTAACGCATCGTTTCAAGTAGTAGAAAAACCTAATAGATGTAAATTTACATTTTAAATCAATTGGTATTTTTAGAAGAAATTTTAAACATAATTAGTAAATTATAAAGAGGAACCAGTACTGAATACTTGCTTTGGAAGGTAACAAAGAGAATAAAATATTCTGAAAAATGATCGTTCTCAATATAATAGAGACACAGTGGAAAAACTGAAGCTTTTCGTGGTCACTTACTTAAGTGTAATGCATTTAAATTATATCTCAAGAGAGATTCTGTGACAATAAACAGATTTTTCCAATGCACTTCTTCAGATGAAAAATAAATTTGAAAATTCTCAATAAAAATTAAAATACATAATAGAAAAGTATATAAGTGCCAATAACTTTTCAATCCAATGGAAGGTTGCTCAAATTATATTTTTTTTGAAACCAGAAAAAAAAACAAACTATATTGACTCATACAGATTGATTGATAAGTATCTTACCAGATATGTCAATAATATTAAAAAAATAATTAAACCGGTAATAGAGGAACTTAATCTCTTATCAAATTAACAGTTTGACTTTAGAAATAAACACTCTAAAATAGAGCTCGTGCATAGACTGGCAAAATATATCAATAAAAAAATTATTAATTAAAAGTATATAAATAAAAAGTGTGAATCTGATTCTACCTGAAGGATAGACACTTCCTAATTAAGATTGGACTGGGGTCTGCGAATGACAAATATTTGTTTACATTTTGTAACCCACTTTATTTTTGCGTAATTATTAAAATAAGACACTCAGATATAAAACCTTTCCAAAGGTGTTGATTTTTTTGCGATTTTCTATTACTCTAACCGGCCGGCGGCTTTATCTTTGCTTTGGTGATTTAAGAACCCGCTCCGATAAGAATAAATTACACATTGGAATGCAATTCTGAGCTAAGCTTAAAATTTCAATGGACAATTAATGAGATATTATATAATCAAAGAAACCAGAGATTAATGCCATTAATTAAATATTTGAAAAATCCAGAATCTTTCACCAGTCAAAAAAGACTGACTTTTTAGTCATTTTTTAAAAGCAGAAATATGTAGAATGTGGAAAGAAATTATTTGCAGATTATTTAACGGTTCGTCAAATTCTAAGGACCCTCGCGATCTTTAGAATCCACTGAAGAAATTGAAAATTTATCATCGGCTCAATAATTATAGAAATTTTCAGCCTTAGTAGTGTATCACACACATTTTTTCATTCATCAAAATTTCTCGAGAATTCTCGAGAAATTTAAGAAGTGAAGTTGAGAATTCTCATTTCTTGAGAATAAAAATCATCAAGAAATCAGAATGCCTACTTAACGTAGACTTAAGCGTATACATATGTTAAGCTAACGAACAGATTTAATAACTATAAGCAGTGGCGTAGCTAGGGTATGTGCCACCCAGGGCGATCCTTAAAATTGCCGCCCCCCTCCATACATTTTTTGTAGGGTCATAAAATCAGCATTTCTTAAAATAATAAATTGGGTATTATTAAGCTCTTGTTATTCATGGATTTATTTATGTTTTAGTGTATTCAGGGTTAATAACCACACTAGACGATCCCAAACGAGAATATGCCGCCCCCAAGCAAGTGCCGCCCGGGGCGGCCCGCCCCCTCCACCCCCCCCCCATAGCTACACCACTGACTATAAGCATTATCATAAAAATACAAGCTAACTTCCAATAAGATTGGGATAAAATTATTTTTTAACTCAAGTAAATCTCCGATAAGAGACTTCCTACGTGATATTTTTCGTTTGCTTTTTTAATGGAAAAAATATATTTTATAAATATTGTTTATTGTCTAAATTAACACATTGTATTTTATTTAAAAAAATATATATTAGACTAATACATAGTAAGTTAAAAGTATCACACATATCTGCGTGTGGTGAGATACTTTTCCTCTCGATCGCTCGCGTGTAAAGTGACGAGAGTGAGTGAGAGATAAGAGCATGTGGTCAGTATGCCCTTATCTCTCATTCACTCAATCTATCGAGAAGGAAAGTATCACACAACCCGCCCCTGGTATGTATATCTTGGTGCAAAGGTAAAGATCAAAGGGTGGTGGCAAAATTAGAGGCAATTTATTTTTTAACAATTGTTAAAAAAACTTTACCATAAGGAATGTTCCGTGTTTTTAAAAGTAAATATACTTTCTCAAGTAATTTTCTATAAAAGTTTTTTTTTGTTATATCGTGTTATATTTAATTCAACAAAAACTTTTAGCCCACCATATACGTACATGTTGAAAATCTTATTATATGAAATAAATTATAAAATAGTAATAAAAACCGTAATGAATTAATAACAAGAGAGTTTTGAGGTATACAATTTCCAATTACTGTAGATTGTAATAATTATACTGTTATAACTATTTTCGTAATAATTAATTATTAATGAGCAAAAAATGGTTGCGAATTTTAAGGTATATACTTATAAATTCCAAACCTTACTCTATACTAAAAAAAAACTTTAATATCCTTTGAGAATACGATCTATACATTAGTGTAATATATTAATGTGACGTTCGGGGAAGGTACAAAAAAATCAAATACAAGGTATAGTATTGGGTATTGCATGAATGAAGCACTGTCATAAATTGATATGCCTGAATGTGTTATTCAATAATGATTCGATACAATACAAAGCACATTTATAAACTACAATCATCTTCGTTGAAAAATTCACGAAGAGTATAAAAACATCTTGTAGATATATATATATATATTAACTTAAGATTTTCTATATTTATTTAATATAAAAAATAATTGATACATATTGATTATAGTAATCGAATTAATAAGAGAATTTAAGTTACTTGCGAGTAAAATAATACATATTTTATTAATAGTTTTTTAGTTCAGAAACAATAAGGATTAAACTAATAATGTTAGAGAGAATCCACAGTAGGAATAATTGAAATTCATATACCTCAAAACTTACAGTTTTTATTATTTGTCGAGTAAGCTTAATAGATTTGAAGCGTGAATATAATAATTAAAAATCTAAATAAATAGCATAGTATCCGTGGAAGAATCAATAAATATTTTTTAATAAATTAGCATACTGAAGAAAATATTTGGAATATATGTATATGTTTTAAAGTAATATTAAAAATATTCTATTCTTGTCAAGATATTTATAACGTGTTTAATATTTATATGTTGTTATTAAATTATTAATATTGTACTAATTTAAATAATGGCATTTACCTGATCCGGTGGAGGAGCGTCTATGGCTTGTAGGGCAAGTGGAGAGTCGAGATCTATGGGGGCCCTTGGGAACCCCAGTACTCCGCAAGCCAACAGAAGTGCACATCCGACTAGATAGCGACCGCAGAACATTTTCACAAGCTGCAAAGAGTTAAAAAAAAAATAAAACAGTTTATTCTCTTTCTGAATGAACGTGAGTCTCAATAGAGCTTTACCTGTGTCGAACGCACATGGTACCACTTCGACTAACACGGTTAATCAATTAGACGTCTTATAATATTGCTATCCACAAACGAGCGTTCAAAGTTATCAACTTGTATACACTGTAACACATATATACATATTTTACTAATAAAATATGTTTTTAATTTCTGCAAGACCAATGTCCAATTCTCGTACCAGTCGAATTTATAAAAAAATAATTTATTTAGTTTCTAAGTTATATCTATTGAAAGCTATATCTCTACATGTATATACAATTGAATTAATGCTAATTTATAACTAAAAGTATTTTATTTATAATTGCAATTTTTAATGCACAGGGTTTTTGGTTTGATATTTAATTAGAAGATCGTATGATTATATAATATAATGAATATACGTCAAACTTTTTTTTTGAGATATTTAATATTGTTCACGGACACTTTAAATTTTATATTTTCTTGAAAAATTAGTTCTATCCCCAATGCCTAGGAAATATGATATTTATTGCGGTGTGCTATTGTTGTTGAGTGCTTTTCAAACCATTTATTTACGGAGCTTTTATATATTTTTAGGCGTATATAAATATAGCTAATGACAAAAAAAACAGTTATGCTGTTGATATATTATGCCAAACCACCAACGAAACTATATTGGATAATGAATCAATTAATAATAGTATATAATCTTAATACATAAATTAAAAAAAAATGATGAATATGCTCGTATGCATCACTGACTGAAAAATGATAAAAAAAATCGAGATAACGACTTTTGTATAATAATTCAATAAATTCATAATTTCTTCAGAGCAGTACGAAAATAGAAAATAAAAGGAAATTTCCAGTCACAATGATGTAGTCTGAGTATATAAACAATTAATCACAATCCTTAGTAATTGACACAATAGTAAAAATGAAACGAATTATTTAAACCAAGGCTTGTTTCAAAACTTGCTTAAAAGTGACAGGCAGATTTTTTTACTCCATTCATCAGACATAGACAAACTTTTGTACATTTAAAAAAACACTTTATTGCTTTTTTAACGTAAAAAAATTTTAGACATGAGAAGAAATATTCAAGGAATGAAAAATTAAAAGCAGTAAATTAAGGTATTTGATCTGAATTATATAAATTTAATGTTTTTATAAATTGTATTATCAGTAATTTGACATACATTCAGTTTCATATAGTTATTCCTAAAATAAATTGTTGAAAAAATAGTATCGAATCTATCCTAAAAATATTTTTTTAAATATGTCATTTCAGTGAAATCATAACGGTATACATTTTCACCAGTGAATATATAAATTATCTGGCATGTGCTAGTACAATTATATGATTTCAACTTTTCTATGTGTAGTAATATATATGGATGTATAAATATTACAGTGAATGTGTATTTTTTTGGTAAAGTAATAATTCCACTAGTAATATCCAAATATATTTTCATCAGTAGAAATATATTTTTACTAGAGAAAATTTAATGTAACTGATATGCTGCTCTAAAATATCTGTGAAGCCCAATTTGACAGTTGCGAAACGTCCAAATGCTGTTCAAACCCAAACCTAATCTAATGAAAGTTCTAAAACTAATTAGAATTCTAGAATTTTTATTAAGTCAAGTCCAAAATACAAACTAAATTCATCTCTTAGAGGATAAACGGAAGAATAAGTATAGACAGACATCGCATCTCATATACTGGTCCATAGTTTGTCTGCATTTCTATATTACACTATGTTTTAAAAATATAATAGCTATCATTACCGATTTTACTATGGACATATAATATAAGAGGCTGCTCAAAGTATATTCAAACCGAATTTTGGTTAATAGGAGAGCGCCAAAACAATTATCACTTCTCAGAAGGAAAAAATTCCCGTCAAAAGCAATAAAATTGTTTCAGCGCCGTCGCAACGGGAACGCACAGTAACGAGTTTTATTAAATATGAAACACTAGTTAAAAATAATAGCAATAATAATTTTGACAGTAGTATTTAAAAAAATGCAATGTACTTATACTATATTTGCGTTAACACAGTCAGTTTGAGAGCTATCCATTTCATCATTATTCATAATTAAAAAAGAGATGGCAAGTTTGGGTTTACACCCCTAATATTAGCTCCAAAGCATACGATACGGATATACGTTCGACATACTTATCAATACTCCGATTGATTGATAAATATTTATAAAAAATATAGTAATGATTTTAATTTCTATAAATTTGTTCTATGTTGTGATATGTATATCGAACGTATATCTGTATCGTGTAATTTAGAGAAAATAGTCGGGGCGTATCTATTTCTCAATTATGAATAATGATGAAATGGATAGCTCTCGAACTGATTGTGTTAATGCAAATAGAGTATATTAAAATATAAATGTAAAATATTTTTTATTTAATTAAATATTAACAATTATACATCGGTTTTAATTTTTTATTCATACGTTTTTTTATTATTCTGAAAATCAAATATTTTAATTTATAAAATACATTTATTATAAACAACTACATATAGTATTAACAAATAAAAAAATCGTTAAATTATTTTACTTTATTTAGCTCAATTTTACTATTATATATTCATTATTTGTGATTCAGAATATATAGGAAAATCTAATATGTAATAATTAATCGGAAATAAAGGTATTTATAGTGTTCGCTATTATGGATTAGCTTACAAATATTCGCTATTCTAATTTATATTTATAGCTAGTTGTTGACACTTATACGGTAGTAGTTAGTCTTCGTTTGTTATTAAACGACATTCTGATTTTAAAAAAGCGATTCAAGATTGATATATTTGATATAGAAATACTAATTTCTGTCTAAAATTACTTTGCAATTCTCTTTACAAACCTACATCCTCATACCGATCTAAATAAAATTATGCATAGTTACACTAAAATCGTGCCTAAAATATATTCATACTCCCACCTCCTCTTAGACACCACACTCTCATTCTCGATATAAGTGTACATATATTAAAAACAATCCTTTCTCGTTTCAGCTCAGTTACACTCTAGGGCTATTACAAAATAAAGTTTCCCATCACTCTCCTCTTTCTATCTGAACCTACTTTACATATATCGTTCATATTTTTGCCAAACCATATCACTACCTATAATAAAAAAACGCAATTTAAAAGTGTTTTTTATTTGCATAAAAATACTTGTGTTTCATTTAGTGAAGTTAAATTTGGGTACCCTACATAAAGAACCACTGTATATAATAAAATGTTAAATTTTAATCCTATTTGTAATTTAGTAAAAGTTTAATTCAATTTAAATGTCATACATCATGTTTATTTAAACTTATTAAAATATAAATTCTGCAGAAACTCTATAACAATATAGGGCTTACATTAACACACTAGATTACTCTCAATAAGTTTTCAAAGCTATACAAATATATTCTGAGATGAGCGTATTAGAGTTGTTACTACCATGTGTTGCCAATATGTTCTATAAGTATAACATAAAACAGCAATAAATATAATTTCAACTATAGTTAAATATATTATGATTATAACTGTAGTTAGATGAATTGAAGTGTATTAGTAAGATTAATAATAGTTATTAAAATTATTAGTAATAATTGTAATCGAGTGTACTATGGATTAAATTTATTATTTAAATTTTAAGCTTTGTATAATACTATCTAAAGTATGATGTTACTTTATTTCTAATAAAAATATTATTTGTATAAAATATATATTTAGGGAATTTTAAAACAGATTATGTAAATTTTTAGGTCGCAATCTGTTTCACAAAAATATATGTAACATTACAGTATTTGCATAATCACTGATAATAAAAATCTTTCGTTAATTTAACAACCGCACGGGATAGGTGTCGTTTTAACGTTATTGCCGAGAGATTGGGACAAATTTACGATTCTGCAAATGTGCCATTTAGAACAGTTCTCAATTCGTATTGTGTGTGTATTATGAGATATAAGTCGTGATCACTTTTAAAGCGAGAGATTTTGCTACGTGTCGGGAAAGCAAATACAAATCTGCTAACTTTTCGAAAAAGGGGCGACGAAGGATTAGAGGTTAATTAAAATGATTTTCAAAACGTCAAAATTCTGATTCCATTTAGCGACGAATGCTTAAGGGATTCGCGTCGTTGATTAATGGAATCGGGCACGTATTTCAGAATTTTGCGATGTTTCATCTCGAAAAATATTCTATATAGTTGCCTCGAGACTTATTGAACTTTTCATCTGAATAAATAAAAAATCTAGAACGTTATCAAAGTTTTACCGATTAAAAATCTCGGAAATGTTTTGTATACAACTCGCTTTCGATTGATATTAAAACTTCGAACGCGATGCAATTTAAAATACGAAGAAACCGCAGAAGTGTTGTATTGTTCCTGAATTGCATTCTTGAGAAAAAATTGTTTAAGCATACATACGTATATTTAAAATCATTGGAAATGATTTTAAATACATTTAAACTTCTCAATAATATTTAAAAGGCTACAGTCATGTTTTTTTTATAAAGATACGTTATGAATGGTTATGTTGTCAAAATAAAATCAAACAAAAATCATTAATATATTGGCCACAGTATTAAAAATAATATTAAATTCATTGACCAACAAAAGTTGGTATGATGGCGCATGTTTGTCACACCAGCAAGTGTACAAGTGGACTAGAAAGTTCAGAAACTGCGAGAAAATGTCAAGCACATTGAGTCCGTATCAGCGTGAAGGAAAATCACTGAGTAACGATAAATTAAGTATCTTTATTTATCAATGTAAAACAAATAATTGCAAACTATGTTCACGATGTTTCAACTAAAACATGAAAATAAACCATATTTTTATTTAAAATATACTTGTAGCAAATTTGTGATTTTTGACAAAATTCATGCTTATCTACGATTTACTTATCTTTAAATTAAATGTTTTGCTTATTGTTTGTCCTCTGATCTAAATTATTAATTGATTCTATATCTGTCAATGATCAAATATACGATCAAAAGTTGAACCACGTGTTTGTGTACAAGTAATTTGAATACATATGAGAAAAAGGATATAAAGGGGGTGGCATGGATTTGATTTTGCGGTCAAACGGGTCGCAAAGGCTTCGGCTTCAAATTTATTCCGGTATCGGTATCGGTATTGGCGATTTGGTATTAAATCCACGGTGGTAACCAATTTAACGTTAATTTGGCGTCGCGACGAGACTTGTCAGCGTCTACTCAATTACACGCCAACTTAGCTCAATCATGGTGCAATTTTTATTTTTAATCTACCCCTTGGGGCGGAATTTTAATTACTTTTTTCTCGTGACACTACAATAATAAATAAGGCAATTCTGACGAGCGTTTCTCATTTTGATTTTTGTTCGGAGAAATGTTTTTCAACACATGACTGACATAATTGTATTTTTGTTCAGATACGACTTTTATATGTTTACTTATTTCTCACTCTTATTATAAGGAAATGTGTTCACTTCTATTCTTACCTTTTGATGGATAGGGATACAATGAAGTAAATCACATTTTCTCATGTAAAATTGCACGCTGATTTCAGCCATTTGTTTTTCATAATGTTATTTTTTTATTTGACAAAATACTTAATCCATTTATTTTTATAATTTATTACAAAACAATATGATATGTATTGTGTGTCAGATATTTGATAAGTAAAGACTCGTCAGTGTTTTTTACTAAGTTAGTAACCCTGCTAATTCCGTCAAGGAATGTGTCACGACTGCAGGCGCGTACGGTGAGATACATTCCCTTTCGCTCGCTTGCGTACTAAGTGATGAGAATGAGTGAGAAATAAGGGCGTGCGATTCATGCGTTCCGCACGTCCACTTCTTCTCACTCACTCTCGTCACTTAGCACGCTAGCGAGCGAAAGATAATATATCTCACTGTACGCGCCTGATGATGAGGCGATACAAATTAAGCTTCAATCAGAATAACGTTGTTCTTTCAATATGTGCTAAAATTCAGTAATTTATTTCATCTCTACAAAATACTAAACTACCACTAAATTACATCGCCAAATAGTTTCTGTTTATGGTAAAAGTAAAAGGGAGTGACGTTCAGGATGAATTTAAAAATGGATGGCTACTAGAGACTTAAATATTAAAATATTTTAATACGAACTATATTTGCCCTTTCTATTAGTTATTCAAACATTTGTTAAATATTTTTTTTATATTTGTAGTATAATAGTTTTTTTTTTAAATATCAAAAACCAACAGCCATGGCCATAACAAAAAATATCTAACCAACAAAATAACAAGCAAATATTACATTTTAATTGCCGAAATTGCAGAAATTACTCATATTTCTAAGTAAATATTGTGCAGCTTTGGACTTATCTCTTTTAATTAATTCGTTAATTTGTATTTTAAAGTATTTTTCAAGTACTTTACTATACTATTTTTTTAACGTATCAGATTGTAGTGATTGAAAGTTTATAAAATCTAATTCTTTAATATTTTTAAAATAAAAATAAATGGTCTTGATACATTATAATGTATACGGAACGAGTATTTTGCAACTCGAATAGGAAGTAGTTTGATTGCTACTGATTTAAAAATAAATTAAACGTTTTAACTAATTTATAATGATAAGAATTGTTTAAAACAAACATTAACAAAACGGTATCTAAAATAATTTGAGTCGAAAAAATCGAAACCTGGTTGTTGTTAAGTAAATAAAGTTGTGTTCTAGATTTTAATAATATTTATTATATATAATTCAATCATAAAATATATTTTTGACAAATTACAAGCTGTTTGACCTAAAATTAAAATTATGAATTTAAAAAGTAAGAAAAGTATTTATTTTTTGTAAAATTGTTTTTTGTAAAATAAATATTTATAATCAAACTAATTTTTAATATAAATGTAGAAATATAAAGCAGTGCAGTATTTTAGATTTTATCAAGAAAAAAAATACGCTTAGAAACTGATTGAAACCCCTTGAGCGGTATCGCCGTACATGTACGGCGGTCAATCTTTTACTGTTTTGAGGCGCCCTATATAGTTCTATATTTTATATTTATATAACTAAATAAATATAAAATAAAAAACATTATATTTATACATTTAAAAAAATTTAATTTAATGTGAATGAATGTTTTTTATAGAAAATAATATCAATAAATTAAAGAGTACGTAAAAGAACATAAAAAAATATGTTATATTAATTTTATAAAAAATATAAAGAGCCTCTAAATTGATATAAAAAAATTCCACAAAAGTCGAAAAATATATAAAATATAATACATGTAAAATAAATGAACAATATTTAATATTGGAAAAGTGTTAAAATGAAATATTAAAACACACTAATACAAAAAATAGTGAAATAAATCAAATCAATTACACTTTTTTCTATAATTGACTATAAATGCAATGTAAATAATAATAAATAAATAATACGTAAAATTAACTCATTCACAGGTGTTTACTAATAAATGTGTTCCTTAATTTAACTCTAAATCGTATTATTGAACCCTTGTGGCAAAATAATGTATTAAATTCATAAATATAACGCAATACACAAAAATATGAACCATCGAACATTTTTTTTATAAATTTTAAGGTAACCTGAGAAAAAGTCTATTTTTATCTCGATTATCCATCTAGGTGCAGATTATCTGTGGTTAAATTTGTTAAAATTACTTTTGAGTGGGAAAACCTGTCTGTTCGGAACATCTGGTACTCATAAAATTAAACTTTTAGTGATTGGAAAAGCATAACAACCTAGTTCATTTAGGGGCTGAAATAAAAAAATTCTCTTGATTATTCAAAAAGGAGCATGAATGAATAGAGATATTCAAAGATTGGTTCAAAACAAAATGTAATCCTGAAGTGACAGATTGTTATAATGTAAAGGGTTGTCACATAAAGCAGTATTTTTATTAAATAATGCATTAAAATGAAAACACGACGGTCTTATCGTTGCAATTTTAATTTGACCCATATGTGTTATATCATCAATGAAACTTATATTATAAAAACATATTAGAATCTATCAAGTCCATTTATTTAAATTTTTTGTCTTTTTAAAAGTCTCGCGGAGAAAGATGATGGTTTAATCAATATTTGCGGACATTGGATAGCACGATCTTCGTAAAAAAAAGCCAGTAACACTTATTCGATCGCAAAGAAAGATTATTTTTAATGTGGAAATATGTAGATGTAATGGATTCTGAAGATACTAGGTAAATGATAGATTTGAAATATGGAGATTATGAAAAAATAAGAATGCTTTGAAAATTTCGAGCAGGAATAAATTGAGGACTGGTTTGAAGCGATTCAAATGATTCGAGTTTTCAATGCTTTAATGATATATTGCCACACAAACAAAAAAAGGCAATGATAGTGAGAGTATAAATGAAGAAAATATTAACAATTAAATAATCACTGACTTTTGTTGAAACGTAACTAGTTTACACCGACTAAAAGGGATTCGAATACAGTGAAATCTCAGTATAGCGAAGCTCACGGGACCGAATTTTTTTTCGTTATATTGAATGTGACGAAAATGCTATATTTTTATTTTATTTTTATTACAGTATCAAAATAACCTCTTACAAGATTGACAGATTTTTGGTCCATTTTTAAGGATACTGTAATAAACACAATAAAATTTGTTAAAAAATGTTTTATTAAAAAAGTTTGAGGGTCGGCGAAACACCGTGAATGTTGCTTGTGAACACATTCGGCACACATCAAGTCAAGGACGAACTGATTTTGGAGAAATATTGTGCAAGTTGTAACGTCATTCTTAAATTCGGAGCAAAATATTTCGTTATACTGAGATCAGTCTTCGTTACAATGAATGTTTTTCGGGGACAAATTGAGTTCGTTATACTGGTAAATTCGTTATTTCGGGATTCGTTACAAAGAAATTTCACTGTATAATGATATGTCTCTTAAAAAATTCGTACTGAACATTATTGAGAGTATCCCAAAAGAAAATTAGAATCACAGATTTTCTTAATACATACAATAATTGATAATATGTATTGTAGATATACTAAACATATTTTAAAATCAAGTAATAATTTATAGTTCAGATTATCTTTAGTATACTATATCAAGGTACTGTATATGAGTATTTTAATGTAATCCAGAAATAGATAATTTTAGATTAAATAAGTCTATACATATAAAAGACAATTAAAAAAAAAATAATAATTAACTTGAAAAATTATATAATAAACTCAAAGTTTTCCGATTTTTAAATATACTTAAAATAAAATGGACACTCTTTCGTTAAATATTTTTATACTTTGAATGGAGTCGCTGAACAAAGCATAAGCAGTTGATATCATTGTCTCGTCAAATCCTTACAAAATTAGCATATTTTTCACTGTCGGAAAGTACCTTTTATATTTAATTCGGGTATTTAAATCTAAATGTATCCATATACGACAAAGCTTGAATCTAGTGTGGATTTTGATATTAAATGTGTCTGAGAATGTTATTATAAGAAGGCAAAAATATAAACGTTTTCCACAATATTTAAATTACCTCCTTTTATTACTATTTAGAGATGGAATTTATCATAAAGAAATAATATATTTTCTGAGTATTATGTAATACGTTCAAGTGCTACACGTTAAACTTTAGATTAACGTCAAACGCGGAAAAATTCTTACGTCGACTTAATCCCTCGGAAAAGTACAATACAATCCGAAAAAGGTTAGCTTAAAGTAAGACTGCACTTTAAATATTTACTATTATTTTATGTTATATAGTACATTAATATCTTATATACACATGGAAACATACTTATTATCAGTAGAAGTAATTGGAAGTTTGTTAAGTGGAATTTTCCAACGTGGGCTGAGAATGCTATTGCTTTGGGCTATGATGAAGATGTGGTGAACGAGAAATTCCACTCGGGAAATTCAGATTTATTCAAAGACCGAAAAGCCAATTCGCGTGCACTTTCATTGTGTATTAAACCATAGTTTTGAAGTATTGTAGTTACCAACTAAAATGCCTAGATTGCATCTAATCTGATCCAGTTCATATTATATAATAATATCAGTTAAAATACTTTTAAAATTTTAAGGTTTATCCCATTTTATTTTTCGTTACGCAAATTTATTGTATAGTTTGGTTTGTATACAACGCGTTATTTTTATACACGTTTCTGTAGATATCTTGAAATGACGTGAGCAGATAAAGACAACATTTGTAAGGAACAGGACATGTCATCTTTGAAGCTCATGGTCGGTCATTTGCATTTTTTTCAACTTCGTATTCATGAGGCATGCATAGAAAATGTGCAAAACTTATATACTAAGCTTATATATTATGCATCTTATCTAGAAACGCATTTATATAAAACACCTACGCCAAATAAGGTAAAGGTGAGAACTTTTTATATTGCGAAAAAATATATATATATATATATATATATATTTGGTAACAATGTTTTATTTTTAGACACGAGAAAATCGTAATTTTTTCCACCTCATAAGAGCACTCGTAACTCGATTAACACTCAAATGACTATAGATTATATTCTACAATTTAATTTATATCATAATATAAAAAAATATGTATTACTTGAAATAATTATATATTAAAAAAATAAATCAATACGATTGACTATATTAAGTAAAACATTTTTTTTGCACATCACCCTGTGATTTATGATTGTTGGCAGATAAAACTTTCGAAAGATCAGTGCTCAATGATTGTAAATCTATTATTAAAAAAATACACATACAAATAGGTATAATACAATAGCAGCGTAATTTTGATTACGAAGCATTTGATAGTCATATTCAACCTTTTTTCCTTCAGAACAAATACAGATGGCATAATATAATGAACTCAAATAATTAATACTTTATTTTATCTTATTTTTATTTCACATACATATTGAATGTTTTTATACAGAGCCGGCTCTTGGATTTTTGCGCCAGTGTGCAAGGCAACTTTAGCGCCTAAAAAAATAACTAAGAAAAAGTGATAAAAAATACTGTAATAGACAATACAATACAAAAGAAATTACGAACCAATAAAAAATTATGAAAATTAAAATGTATTTAATTTTATATACTTTAATTTAGGTATACTTTTATTAACGTTATACACCTATTTTTATTTGTTTTGATATCAATATGCTTATAGTTTTTTATTTGCATAATTTTTTTTATTTTTTTTAGTATCTTTAAATTTTCATAGGTGCGATTTAATAGGGAATCGCTTTTAGAGATATAAGCATTTAAATAAATACTTTGTCCCATAAAACGAATTGTTTGTGCATAACAAAAATAAAACATGAGCATTAAATAAATATATCTATGTTCAATAAAAATAATAGTTCGAAAATACTATGTGCATTAAAATAAATAAGCTGTGTTGCTGTAGTCATAGATCGAAATTCAGCATTTTATTATGGAACACCATAGATTTTAATGTATTTATTAAGCTTTGTGTAAATTATGCAAGTCCTTTAAAAAAATGTATTTTTATTGGATTGATAATCCAAATATGTCTTTATCTAAAGCAAAATTCATATGACATTCAATTCAAAATCAATTACATCTCCACTACATTTTTGCTTGAAAATCGAGTATAAAATAATTTTAAATCGACCCTTAATGAAATTAACAACCAGTTATCCACTTATATTTTTGGCGAAGCTTAAATTAATTCGCAAAATTATTTTTGAATATTAATCAAAAGAGAATTCGATTTGTCTACTATTGATTAATCTGATTATATTAAGTTCGAATTTTATATTCGATTAAATATTACTATATTAGAATAAATCCCATGTAATGAAAAATATATTTGTATGTAACAGCTCTTTATAATCATATTTCGGAAAAGTGAGAATATAATAATATAATTATAAACAAATAAAATATGATATGATAGATTTTATAATACAAGAGAGTTTCTCATCTGATATGTTACATATTATTGAATTTAATGGATAAAATGTATTTTTTTAGGTTTGTTTTACATAGAAAAACTCATACTCATACTAGAACAATTCTAGGATTTAGCAAATACATAAATTGCTTTGTTTACGTCTTATTTATAGTAGAAATATCATAGTTGTTTACCTTATATTTAAATATAAAAATACACGGTACCTTTTGTGATAAAAAAAATACGACAAGGAAGGGTCAATCGAACGCCTGACATGCAAAAAATATACGTATGTATGTACAAAATACGAAGCTTTATAATGCCTTTTCCTTTCTCAAACATTTAACCTGAGTTCAGGTCACAAAGAAAAATATACATTGCCTTCGGCGGTCGGCATCAAACACGTCTTGTTGATATTCTTATAATATATAAAAACACACATACACATACAAGCAATTCTGAAAAAAAGTATTCAAAAAATATTTCATACTTAAAAGGATTGAGGATTTAATGCACAGATAAAACATATTTTATAATTAAAGTTTAAATAACAAAGTTCATAAAAAGTTTTTGTTAACTTTTTAAACATAAAAACACAGATTTAATGTTACATTGTCGTTAAGATTTTTTTTTATGTTAATATAGTTTTATAGGGGAAAGCTGTTTATATGTTATATTTCTTTAAAGATGACATTTGTAAATAATATAAATTTGTATTTTTTAAAAGTTTGCATTAATATATATGTACACACATATATTGCAGTTTTAGTAAAAGCTTTTTATAAACTAAAAGTGAGACAGGTTAGAAAAATATAATTTTAATAAATTAGTTTTAAATTAGAGTAATGTTTGAATGAATACATTATTTGCATACCTGATAATAAACAACTTTAAATTAAAGACTGTAGGCGAATTCTTTTACATAAATAACTACGATATTGTCTGAAGTTGTATTTAATTTAAAATGCCTGAACACTGACACTTTTCTTTTTAAAAAGCGAAAAATGTTGGAACTTATATAGCAAAAACTATTTAATTCATCACAATGAAATACATATAATAATAGAATTTAATTAATTTTCTAAGAAATAAAATACTTGTTATCTAGTGGAAAAATGTGATAGTAGTTTGGAAAAATGTCTAGAGAATATGATGGATAAGGCAATGCCTTTTATTATAGAGAATATTTTTTCGCATGAGATATTTTTAACTCATTTGATTAGATCATACGACTTTTTCAATTATCGTACTGAAGGCGAATTGTTTCATCATAATCGAATTGTTTTTGAAAAAGCACTGAATCATTTTACAATTTTTTAGTGGTTAAGGATCATATTGTTTTCAGTGTCAGTGTGTTTATATTATTTAATAAAAAAATATTTTTTCATAAAATTATTATTATTGTATAACAATTTGTTTAAGTCAACGCACAATTTTTATATGTAATTATCGTATATAATGATTTTTCTGTAGCTTTATCTACGTCCAGAATCATTAGGAATCCAGTCGTTTCCGAAAACCAAATTGAACTCTGGATTTCCGCACTCGTGAAGAGGGAAGCAGCTGCTTTCTCTGTCGATGGTTGGCGTAGCTCCATTTGGTAAGAGTTCAGATAAAATGCTGACGAAAGCAAGTTCTGAATAGAAGTAGCAGTACAGGCGCATAATTTCTTGCTACTTAGAACTTTACCAATTAAGAAAATTCGAGTGTTTATTTATACTGTTTTATTTGCTGAAACATTTAGAGTTGCGCGAACATGAGCTATTGGAGATTTGGCAACCTCGCACTTATCGTTTCGCATTTAAATTGTTGTCAAAATATAGTGTATGTATATGCATGAAAGTCTTTAAGGTGATGCTTTTAGCTTACGGAATAACAAAAGCTTCTCACTCATTTTCGATCTGAATTTTCAGATCGAATACACGAATTTACACTACTAATTTACATTCATTGATTATTTTCTCTTATGTCTAATATTTTTTAAACGTGCAAAAAGCAATAAAGTCAACAATAATTTGCAAACAAATTTTAACACAAACGGAGCCGCCTCAAGAAATCTGTTCCTTTGAAAAATAATGTTTATTGTGAAAGTACTACTTTTAAAGGCAATGTTCTTCTCCTTTTATTAATTCTATGTAAAAAAAGATCTGATTCATTATTTAAGGTAGATTTAAATTTTTTTATACATATATCCTTGCTATGATTTTTTCCAGAACGGGTATTGGGAATTTGACCCCTCTCGCCCATTCTCGGCAAGGCTAACTACAGACAATAAAAACATTTGTGAAGTAGTAGGTGTATGTATCCGTTAATGGCAAAGAGAGAACTACCATTTATTTGGATCGATGCAATATTTTATAGACAGAAAAGAAATTCAACAGTCGATGTAAAAATGGGTTATTAAAATATTTTGCACAAGCCTACAATATTTTATTTATTAAGTGGTAGGTGTAGATATCCGTTAATGGAAAAGAAAGAGAATTACCATTTATTTAGATCGATGCAAAATTTTCAAGACGGAATTTTTTTTAACATGCAGTCGATGTAAAAATAGGTTATCGGAATATTTTACACAAAAGCCTCAAATATATTATGTTAATGGGATTAAAACAATGTCCGAGAGATGGAAGAAGGTTATATCTTAACAATTTTTAAATCATTAAAATAATAATAATAATCATTTAGTGATTTTTTAATTTATTATTAAAATTACATTAATTTTGGGATTAACTAATAGATCGCCGCGCTACAAAAATAAAACCTAAAACCGAATATGTTTGATTTGGAGTATTTAAAAATAAATAGTTTTCTTAACCGCGTGAGATTAATACTGCCTAAATAGTTTATATGTGGTTACGTTTTTTTTTACATAGGAATAGGAAATTAATGCAATAATATTATTCAAGTTCTTATATGAGATCTAATTTTAATTTTGACAAACATATTTAATGGATTTTCAATTAAATGTCACGTTTATATCACATGATATTTTCTCACGAATTTTACAAAAAAAATCTTAGTCTTGACATGACTTGTTTTATTTAGCTGGCAAAATAATTAATGGTAAAGACTTAAATTAAATAAAGTTCATCGGAAAGTGTTCAAGAAAATTATAATAAAATATTTGCTAGTCAGCAATAAAATTTATATTGTCAAACAATGAAATCACTGTCGTTTTTTCTACTACCTGCTCTGAATGCAGCTGTACACTTAACTTATTTAAAGCACTATTTATTTTAAATCTAGTGATTAAACCATTTAAAAATATTCGTATAAATTTGTTATATTAAAACATTTCATATGCATATATATTTAATATTTTAAAAAATATTTTAATAGAAAAATAATAATAAAATGTAAAAAATCAGGCAACTTTAAAACAATCAATAAAATGTTTTACATATGGGTGTTTTTTAAATTAATAAAATATGTAGCTAGCTGCATCTAAAACTAAAATACAAATGATCTAATGTAACCATATGCTAGTAATTGTCTTTATTATTACATCTAAATCATATTTGTTTGAGTAAAAAAAAATTAAAAGTGATTTAATATTATACGTAAAAGGGCTGCTTAATTCTTTTGCCCGGCAATTTTTTCCGCACGCGGAATATCAACCTAAACGGTTGTTTAAAAAAATTGCTTTTCACGTAATAATATCCAGCTGTGTTGTGAATATTATTAATAAATATTACAAAATAGTGAAACGCTCAATGTAATATTTTCTTTACTTCTTAATATATATGTATATACATAGTAAAATATATTTCTGTACCCATAAAGGTATATATTACTATTGTGTTCGATTCCTTATCTAGATTAAACGAGCACGAATCTACGTCGAATCGTAACGGTTTTACACAATAGCAAACAAGCGACTTCACCTGCTAACAAACGAGCGCAAAAAGATGCAATTTAGATCCGAACAACATGCTTCAAAAATAAACCATTTCATCTCTCACCCTTTACCACTATCACCCTGTAGAGAGAATTTCTGTCTAGAAGAAAGAGCACCGGATTGTGAAGAAAAGAGGAAAAATCTCGGATTGTGATCCGTGAACGTTTACGGGTCATGCGAACCGTAAAACCGATATCACGTGACGTTTGAAAGCGAATATTTAAATTTGCCGTGGAAAGCTTTGGAAAGGTCTAATCGGCAATTTCTCACGTGTCCCATTCAACCGTGACGCAACCGATAACGGTAATTTGACGATACTAGTTATGTATGAGAACACTTACAAAGAACCGGGATTTAATTGCTTACGCTCTGCTTGTTAAACATTGCTTTTGTAGTGAATTACGCATTTTCCTGAGGGAAAATGCTCGCTTGTTTCGGTAATAATTAAGGACGGCTTCTGGCTTGTTTTGCTCGATATAAATGGCGCATATTCAATTTGCATAAGGCGACAACAACAAAGGTGTGTATTGTTTTTATGTAATGTATATAATATCTAATATTTTTTCGCAGTTTCTAGACTTAAGTCTCTCACCTGCTTGACGAGGATTGGTGTCTGTGTGTGTTAACACGCATCACCTTTTAATTATTATTTTATTTATTAGAGTTTAAGAAATATTAACTGGAATTAATCAAACAAATCAGCTATTAAGCCATTTGCATGATTTTGTATTCGTTCGCGGTGTCTATTATTAAGCCTTTCGAAATGATTTTTAAGTGTGTCTATTTTTAGATCCTGATGCAACATCGAATTGCGAACATACCAAGGAGCGTTTGCTGCGATTCTCAATGAAATATTCTGCTGGGCTTGTAATTTTTGAGGGTATTTGCGAGTATTTATAATGTATCCCCACACAGGGGATGCATAAGACATTGCGGGTCTGATTATTGCTTTATAAATTAGCAGTTTATTTTTTATACTTAGTTTACTTTTGCGGCAAAGAAGGGGGTAAAGCTTAGCTCTTGTGTATTTAACTCGATGAATTAGAGTGTCTATGTGTGGTTTCCACGAAAGTTTAGAGTCTAAGGTAAGACCTAAGTATTTGGCCTTATTATGCCATTCTATCGGTTTATTATACATTTTAATTTTGGCTAAATTTTCTATAGCAAAGGCTTTTTTTCTTCTAAGAGAGAACATTACTGCGGCGCTTTTTAGTGGATTTGCAGTGACCAGCCATTTGTCGAACCATTTTTCAATATTTTTTATTTTATTTTGAAGTTTAATTACCGCTCGATGAGGATTTTTATAGGTACACAAAATAGCTGTATCATCAGCGAATAGAGCAGTTATGTCGTTACCGCGGTGCTTGGTTGGAAAGTCGCTCGTAAATATAGTGAATAATAAAGGACCCAGTATTGAACCTTGGGGCACTCCAGCAGTTATAGGTCTGGGATTTGACAAATGATTTTCAAGTTTTATGTTGAAATTTCTCCCATTTAAAAAAGAGTTGATTAGTTTAATTAAATTAGCAGGGAATTTGAAATGTATTAGTTTGAATATGATGCCTGTGTGCCAGACACGATCGAAGGCTTTGGCGATGTCCAGGAACACTACTCCAGTGGACATTCTCTTGTCAAAGCCCCTTTGGATATGTTTCACCACTCGATGAAGTTGATCAGTAGCAGAGTGTGCGTTTCTAAAGCCGAACTGTTCGTCGGGCAAGATTTTATTTTCTTTAACATGAACTAATAATTTGGCTTGAATAATTTTTTCGTAAATTTTGCTTGCAGCGGGTAGCAAACTTATAGGTCGGTAACTAGAGGCTAATGAAGGGTCTGTTCCCGGTTTGCGAAGGATTATTACGTTTGCTTGCTTCCACACCGTCGGGAAGTATAGGCACTCGAGAGAAGAATTAATTATATTTAAAAAATAATTGATGGCACTTGGGGGGAGGATTTTGAGAGCTTTATTTGGTATGGAATCATTGCCGGGTGCTTTTCGATTAGGAAGTAGACGGATGATGTTTTCTAGTTCAGGTAGTGTAATTTTTATATCAATATTAGTATCCACTGTTTTTTCAAAAAAGGATTTTAGGCACTTTTCTGTTTTATTTTTAAATTTACGTTTAAGTTTACTTAAATCGACCGAGCATTGATTTTGAAGACTGTCCGCTATAGTTTCGCACTTTTCTTCAACTGTATATACAAAGTTACCCGTTATTGTTTTAATTTTACATATGCCAGTGGATTCGCGGCGAAGAATTTTTGAAGTGTTCCAAAGTGAATTATCTTCAGGTTTTAGATCTCTTAATTTGGTTTCCCAAGTAGTATTATTATGTTCAGCAATAGCGATTCTAATTTCTTTTTGTAATTTGTTAAGTTGTCTTTTAACCGATTTTTCGTGATAATTTTGCCAAAGATGTCTTAAATGATTCTTTTTTTTAATTAATTCTTTAATTTCTTTGGGTAGGGGGTCATGTTTATTAATTTTGTTTTTAACGGTGCACCGTTCAATTGAAGATTTAATCACTTTGTTAAATTCGATTATTTCATCGTCGATATCAGTTTCAGTTCTTAAGATGTTGATACCAGGAAGGGATTTCTCAACGAAGTAGGGGAAGAAGTCCCATAGTATTTTATGCGATTGTGGGGCTGGATTATTATTTCTTAGATTAATTTCAAGCGTGAATATTACCGGGTTGTGGTCTGATGCGAGACTATTATGGACTTCTATTTCACACGCGGGCAGATCTTTGCAGATGGCAATGTCTAATATGTCCGAGCCTCCGCGAGTAGAGAAATGAGTTGGCACGGACGGTATTTCTAAGTGTATGTTACTATGAGAAATGTCATTAACAAAATTATTCAAAGTTCTACCGTTGCGATTGGTAGCTCGGCAATTCCAATCTTTATGTTTGGAGTTAAAATCACCTGCGGCAAATATGGGTTGTGAATAATTAAACAGTGATTTAATATCTTCTATGGGATATTTTGGTGTGGGAGGAGTGTAAACGGAATGTATTATGACTGGAGAATGCTCATCGGTTTTAATTTCTATACTCGTTACTTCTAATTGCGCGTACGCGTTTATTTTCGTTTCATTATGTTTTATATTATTTTTAATATATACTGCTGTTCCGCCGCCAGCGCCTAATAATCTATCCGTGCGGTAAGTTGTAAAATTGGCAAAGTTAATTTTTATCGAGTTCTTTAAGTGTGTCTCGGAGATAAGAGCAATATCTATATTTTGATCTAATAAAAATTGATGGAGTTCACTTTTCTTATCACGTAGGCCATTTGCGTTCCAGGCCATTATTCTTAGTATTTTACGATTTGGGTTTTTAATGTCATTAGGATTAGTCATAGGGGCTTCTTTTTTTTTAAGTTAATTTCTATATTTTTGTTCGCGAGTTTACTCTCGGTCTTAGGATTATTATTATACTATTGTTATATAAGTCGTACTTCATTGATTTATGTTAATTAAGTGTTTAGTTATAAGCGCTTGTATTTGCTGCTGCATTTCAATTATAGTTTTAACTATATTAATATCCTGTAGTGGTGCTGGGGTATTTTCTACTGGTTCAATAGGTACGGACTGAGTGGTCGGTATTTCAGAGTTTAGGGACTGTGAATATGTCTTTTGATTTTTTGTATTATCATTTTTTTTACTGTTTTTTGTTTTAAAGAATTCACTTTTTTTATTATTAGGATTTTTAATGCATCCGCCATAGCTAGCAGGGTGTTTACCACCGCAATTACCACATAGTGGGTTATCTGTTTTATTACCGTGTGGACATTCTAATGCCACATGAGGGCCTGCACACTTAACACAAACTGGTGCTGCCCTGCAATTCACAGCAGCATGTCCAAAGACTTGACAGCGGTGGCACTGTAAAGTATTTTTTGGTTTATTTTGAATTTCGATTGAAACTTTTTGATGTAACAAATGGGTTAAATTATATATATTTTTATTTTGCTCACTTTTTTTTAATGAAATGGCAAACAATAACATCGGCTGGTTGGTAGTTTTATTTATTAATTGATGAACATGGAGTACATCGAAATTTAAACGAATTAATTCTTCTTTTATTTCATCTATTGTGAAGTTGGAATTTAATCCTCGAATTATAACGCGCAGAGGCTTATCTTCGGGCAATGTATAGGAGAAGAATGAGAATTTACGTTCGTCCAAGACTTTTGTAATTTTTCTAAAGAGCTCTATAGTAGGTGCAATTATTTTTACATTGTTTGGTTTTTGAACCGAGGTAAATAAAAGACCGTTGTTTAATAGGGTCTGACGAGCCGCTTTAAAGTCGGAGGGTTTATTAAGAACAATCGGAGGAATTGATTCCTTTTTAGTTTCGACTGTTTGTTGAATTGTCACGGGCTCGATTGAGCGAACAATTTCGGAAACATCAGACATTTCCGGAGAACTTGGGCGTGGTCTCTTTTTAACTGGGGGCTTTTCTACTACTTTAGGAGCTGCAATTTGCGATGTAGTAGTCGCAGGATCGGATAAGTTATTTTTAATGTTAATTGGCGATTGGTTAGTACGAGTTTTAACGTTAGTTGGCAATTGGTTAGTAGAAGTTTTAACGTTAGTTGGCGATTGGTTAGTAGGAATTTTAACTTTAGTTGGCGATTGGTTAGTAGTATGTTTTTTAGTTTTAATTTTTTTTCGGAGATCTTCCATCTCCTTTTCTAAACTAATCCTAAGGCGCCGTTCCTCAAGGAGTTCATGGCGCAAGGCTTCCATTTCCTTTTTAAGGTAATTAATCGATACATGGTCACTCACCTGCCCGGTGTCCATAATAATGGAATCGGACGATGTTTTACCAGTCGACATGTCGTAGCTTGCGAAGGCGGCTGGTGAGTCAGCGGGAATTCCCACTTTTTATCACAAACACTAGTTATCAGAGTGACAGATAGCGCGCGCGACTAACTCGGTCGAATGCCAAAGCAAGACTGTTGATTTATGTAATGTATGTTTAGGTGTATAGAGGTATTTCAGTACTGGTATCAAATGCATTCTGTAGTGAACGAATGCATTTGAAATTAGTTCTTAGAAACACGTTTGCTTGCGACACCCAAGGCGAGTAAATAAACAATGGTTGTAAAATAAACGAGAAGTATTATTACAAAGCTCATAGAGTTAAAGGGGTAAAAAGACAGTTTTTAGTTTGACATTAAACTACGTAGTATACTATCAAATAAGTAGCATAATATATTTTTTTAAATTGTACAATATGACCGAAATTGTTTAGGTAATATGAATTTTTGCTTATAAAATTTTAAAAATATAGTCTTATTGTCTAGTCAGAGAAGGCGGCAGAATTTATTAAAACGTTAATTAATTTATTTTACTTGTGCTAAAAATAGCGAATATAAGTTTGTTGGATTTACAAGAACTGATTCAGATCAAAATCAGTTACCGAATTCATTTTTAAATTACGTTGTTTAAAAATATGTTAAAACGATTCGGTTGATATGGTACATACAAGTCTAAACCAGAAACAATTGATAACCTCACAGGAGGATAGGTTTGGGTGTTGCATCACAATTTCCTAAGAAACCATTGAAATACGTTTTAAAACTTGGATTGCGTCGTACATTCAGGAATGAACTCTACTACTTAAAACCCAATATTAAAATCCACAATAATAAATTTATTTATAGAAAATTATTTTTATGCCATGAGTCGAATAACTTTTTAGCTACTGTCCATACATATATTTGCTTATACCATTATATTACCCACTCAAGCTAAAAATATCAATTAAAAAACATTTTGAATCAAAACAGCTTATAAATCAATTTATATATATTAGTACTAATAACTATAAGCTAATGAAAAAATATATTGTAAATTTTTTGACAATTTTAATATATTTAGTCAATTTTTGTTGTTATGTTATTTAGATTAGAAAAACAATGCTTACATATTATATATAATAAATTGTTGCTTTTTGCAATTTAATATCCAAAAATATGACAGATTTGATTAGTTCACAAATTCAATGAGTGCTTTATTGTTGAAATCAACTCCAATAAATGTCGCAAAAAAATATTGCAAAAATATAATATGTGCGTCTCAATTATTATATTTTTTTGGCTTTTACTAGCATATTTTTTTTACCTATTTTAAGGTAATCCCTGTTTTTCCTCCACTTTTCTATATGGTAATTAAATTAGCTGATTTACGTAAGAGGGGTTAAACGTATTAAATTAGTCAGTCGCTAGATCTAAGTCCAATAAAACTTTAAAGCCATCTAATTTGTTTAAATTCATGCATGTTAATATAAACTAACTCAGATTGCGGTAGTGTTATTTAAATATTACGTTTTGTTATTTTATTGAGATATATAGTTGTTGCTACATATGTATATAATTATTAGAGCATAAAGATATAAAATAAAAAAAATAATAACTATAATTTGGCAAAGAAAATTAATTTAAATTTATATATAATATCCATTGTAAAGTAAAAAAGCGTTTTTAAAAAAAATAAAAAATGTTCAGCAAATTCTTTTATTTTGCAAGAATTGTAGATTTTTTAAATAGTGATATAAAGAATAGTAAAATAATAGAAATTTAGACTAAAGCATGAACCAATAAAAATTGTAGAGCTATAAGGCTAAAAAAACTCAACATTGAATTGTTGTAGAATTTTAAATTATAATGAAAAATATTTTATTGATAACATTAAGAAAGATTTTACTCATATTGATTTCATCTCGATACAAATAATTTAAAAACATAAAATTTCAGTAAATGTGCTGGAAATATTATTAAATAACGGATCACTAGCTAGGTAAAAAAAATAAATATATATTGTATTATATTATACAGAAGGTAAAAATAAAAGTAATATTTCAAACGAAAGATAAAATGTTAACGATATTATCAAAACCAAAAGTAAACTATAACTGGACATAAAAATGAATTAAAATAAAATAATTGACGTTGTGTTTTTATATTTTAAGGGGCATTTCAAAGAATATCTAAAAAAATACTAATTATTAGAAAGCAAAAGTAATATTTAAAAAACATTATCATACAAGTGAAACTAAAGTATCTCATGGAGTACCACAGGAATAAAAGTTGAGTCCACTTGTAATAATAATTGCAAATGATTCATAAATTTAATGATTTAATTAAATATGGCAAATGTTTCGTTGTAAGAAAATTAATTAAATTAAAGAATATAAGTAAAGCTTAACTAATATATTAAGATTATTTTCTAGTATAATGAATATATATGAAATTTGTTACTCACTTTGTATATACACACATATAATTAAGATAATTTATAAAGGGTTTTGTATTTACTCTATTAAAATATTACCACAAATGTTTTGTTTTATATTCCTATTTTTTTATATTGAATTTAGTTAATAACTAGTTTTAAACGTGAAAGTAAAATTATTTATATTACTGAAATAAACGTATTTAAAAAAAGATAAATAAATAAGTTCACTTTTCAACCTGATAAAGTTTAAAAAGTCCCATACGAGCATTGAACTCATATAAAAAGCGGTTCTGAAAAATTCTTTTCGTATTATTTAAATTTAGAACACGATCGTCAGGGTGTAAAGCGTACGAGAGAATTCATACTTGCCCGGCTATTGGTATGGGAAACCGGCAGCTCCCACTGCGAGACATGAAGGCCGAAAGGCCAGAGACAGATTTTAAACGTCAACCATATGAATGGTTGATGACGGGCGACTGTAAACATGAGCACGAGCAATTACGTTTCATAATAACGTAAATTAAAAAATAAATAAATGATAAAAATATTTAATTTTTAAAATCGTTTTACAATCTCAAGGCAAGACATGGACCGCACGCCACTGAGTTTGGTAACTTACAATTTTCTGCGAGAACTTAGCAAATTGTATCCTAACGCTCTTTCTTTACGACAAATGTAAAAAAAAATGATTTTAATATATCGAAAATAATGGTGAATAGACTTTTAATTGCAACTCCTAATTCATGCTATTTTTTTATTTCCTTCAGATTTTTTCTCGTATTGCATATTTCTCCGAGAAGATTTTATGCTACTTTATTTACTAAAAAGACCCTAAATTTGACATGTCTCACATTGATTCTAGACGTCGTACATAATCTAATGATATAATAACATTAAAATTCGTCGTTCCACGAATAAACACAATCATGGTCTCGTTTTATTTTTTTGTACCTTTTGATCCCTTGTGTGTAAATTCTTTATGACAAACAATATTTTTAAAATTTAATTATGATAAAAATTGTGTACGCGCATAAAAGTACGATCAATATTATCTTTATGGTATTTTTTAAATGGCAAAATATGTATGACATCCAATTTTCTCGAAGGTCAACCTTTGGGTGCGCCCCGTGAACTATCGACGTATGGCGTTAAGTTTGTTAGTTTAATAAAACCCCAGAGCCCATTTTAAATCAAACTTTTGGCTAAAGCAATTATGCATATTATCAATTAACCGAACGAGACGCGTTTAATACGATTAAAATAATAATTCGATAAGCTCACCGCAAATTAAGGGCGTGCTTTTTAAAAAATCAGCGAAGATTCTTCCCCTGCAACAATTAAAACAAATTATAATGAATGAATTCTATTTTTATATGATCGTATTGTTTACAAAGAAAAATTATTCTGGTCATTTGAACGAAACGATGGCTGTAAATTAACAATGCGTTTTCCACCCTAGCTACAAGGCAAATATTTGCACGGCACACGTTTTCATTGAGCCGTCCCCAACAACGCCAGGGGATTAAGGTTATAGCCACATTTTCGCGGTCCACGACCTTAGATGTATTTATGTAAATATTTTACATTCTACTTTATTGTCCGACAGGGCGTTCTACAAGTGGATTTATCAACAGGTTTGACCCAAATGCCTCCGAGCCACGTTTTTTAAACGACAGTATTTACTGTGGTATTGTATTAAAACGTCTTCAAATACCTTGAAAATAATATTTTTTCATATAAATTTAAATACATATGATGATATTCATCTTACAAGCATGAAATCATACGATGGTATTAATATAAATATTTTTATGAAACAGTAAAAATGTATTTATGACATAATATTTAATTTACATTATTAAAAAATATTTATTGCCTATCCAAATATATTAATGCATATGTGTACATAATTATATTTAAAAATTACAACAAAATAATAGTCCACTTTATGTGATTAATGTCAGGAAATAAATTAAATCTCGAATGCATTTGTAATACTTGAATAATTGCTCATGTCATCTTGTCAAGATCCGTTACAGGCAAAATAGATTACCTTGATTAAAATATACCCGGCTTAATGTTATATAATTACTTATAAAATAATATATATATACAATAGAAACTAACACAATTCAACTATTGTGTTTAAATAACTTTCTGTAGCGTATTCTTGTACCGTTAATTCTGACGCAAGTCTGAATTTTCTCCGAAAATTGAAAATCGCACCAGTTTTTTACGTCATTATCTAATATTTTATTTTTAAAGTAAGCTATGTACTTTTTTGATCATTTTGTTAAATAGATAATAATAAATTGTTATCTATTATTATAATTTTAATATTTATGGAGCAATGTTTATATGTAAAGTATACACATTTTATTGCAAATGGAAATATTAAAAGGTTTCAGGTGCATTTGTCCGGAACCAGATGTTCGAACAGAACTCAGCGGGCAACGTTTGATCGATCTTTGAAAATAAAAATACATGGAGTCAAAAACGAAAGCTTATTGTTTGCAATACATTTTCGCTCCAGCAGCTTTGCGATAAAATATCAGTAGGAGGTACGTTGAAAGAATTGAATGAAGTGTTTTCGATTAAAATTTCTGATCTTAAAATAATTTTACGTGTTGTGCCATTTATTTTTATATACATACAATAAACATATATTGTGCTCAGTTATTACATATGAACGTATCGGAGTTTCTTATATTGAAATTTTAGCTTTCATTCTAGGATATCCCGAGATTTCATATTCTTAAGGACCATTGCAATAAATGTATTCACCAAGTATAACAAAAATACAATAAATAAACAAATGTGATATTTTCCCACAATCGAGGCGTGAGAGAAGTCTGTCGAAAAGTATATATAACAATTAAATATCTGATTCGCATAAAAAAATAACTTAGACATAGTAAAAAAAATTGATAAGATAAAATAATAAATTCAGAAAAATTAAAAAAATATTTTATTAAAAGTGAATATTTCCATCGCTAATTAATTATTTTTAAATGTAGTATACAACAATATGCACTGAAAATGTATTAAGTGTACTTATTTTAACATTTAGTTAATATTATACAAATTATTTACTGGTTAAAAAGTAAATAATTATTACAAAATGGTACATAAGGATCACTCCATTTCATAAGTTCAAACTTTATGGCACACATCTCCAATTATAAACCCTTTTGCAGAGTTTGAACATCGCGATTTTGGTTTAATCTATTTATAAACACGCGAACCGTGTAATAAAATCTTGCATCGTTACCCAGAGCAGCTTAACTGCGATTAACATTCAATAAAACTCCAGTCGCTTTTGCATGAAATATTAAAATTTCAAGCATTATGATGTAAAACTGTACGGATGTCGTTAACGACAAGGGCCGTTTTATTAACGGAATTAATTAGATGGATCGATTAAACTTCGGAACATTAGCGCGACAAAACGGTCAGTAAAATGCTGAAGCATAAGTAAGTGTCTTGAGGCAGATGGCAATGGGTGTATATGAGAAAACGGATGGGGCAAATAAATTGAGGCTTCTTATGCTTGGCAGCTTTTAATTAAAGAACATCGAAAAAGCTTAGGTAATTTAAAAGTTTTTAGGCAGAAAAATAAATTGATTAATTTAAAAAAACGTATGAGCAGTTTTATTTCTCATTTTTGTATATAATAAGCAAAATACAATTTTAATTTTGTATAATTTAACCCATTTTTTAGAAAATAACTGTATATTGTCCAAGTGAGGATAATGACTATTGATATAAAAAGATGCATCTTTAAATAAATGCGAAATAGACAACTTGAACATTTTTTTTAATCAATAAGAAAATCTTAAAATTGCTCAATCCACGTTCAAACTAAATAAGATTATGTAATTAAATTATGATACCCTATTAGTTTTATTGAAAAGGGTCTGTTTACCCTTTTGTCTATCTATTATGGAACTAAAGTTTTAATATACGTAAATAAGATTAAACTGAATGTATTTTTCCAATTATTGCTACTTATAATAGTAATGAAAATTGTAACAGTATTTAAAAATCAGTTAAAAAAAGAGTAAATCTTTCTTAGAGTTGCAAACATAAACTAAAAATTCTTAAGCTAATAATATTTTTAAGCACTTATTAAAAATGTCTAATGTATGAAAAATGTCTTACAGCGAGATATGGGTGTAAATGGTTTTTTATATTTATGAATTTGGGATATTAAAAAATTAGCAACTAGCTTGAAAACAAAAAATCTCTGTATTTGCCGAAATTTCAGAGTTAATATCGTGCCGCTGTGAACTTTTTCAATGACACAATGAATTTTTTGCAATACGAATAATGACCTCAAGACTAAAATATTTTTTTAAGCATTCTAAGTTATAGATTTTTTATCATCAAGTATGATTAAAATTAAACTTCGTATTAATTATAAGCTTAATAAACTGTGTGCTTTATTATTTTTTTTTAATTAAAACAAATATTCTTTTAATTTTTACTGGTTTTTAAGCATATTATTTTGTGTGTATGAGTATTAAGTGCGTACGGTGTGTACGGTGATTTTCTTTCGCTCGCTCACGTTTTAAGTGACGAGAGTGACTGAGAGATAAGGGCGTGCGTTACATGCGTTCCGCACGCCCACTTTTTCTCACTCACTCTCATCAATGTATCGCACCGTACGCGGTTGCTCAGTATTTAAACTTATTTTTTTTAAGTTTCAATATAATGTTTAGTTTTTAAGAAAATAAACATCTGTTGTCACACGATTTTAAAGAAGCAAAATTCTTCGTCTTTTTTTCTATTTTGCAAAACCGATTTATAGATTAGTTAAACCCTTCCAGACAACGATATTCAGTGCTTCCAAGAAGTCTGTTAAAATCACAGCTGCATACAGAGTAGGTAGTGATAAGCGGGGTAGCAAAAAGTTAAATTAATTAAGAAATCAAAATCCAAGATATTTAATATTCGTAAATTTGAACTTTGGGTCAGTATAAATAGTTGACAAAAATTATCCGGAACTGAACCGAGTATCCGGTTCTATTATAAAAAATGCCCGAGAACCGGGTAATTAATTTGGGCGGGTATTTGGAAGCCCTACCTACCAGTCTAGAAATCGGTGACATATATATTATTAATTATAAATTATTATGTGCAATACAATTTTTAACCAATATATGTCACTGCAGCTGTGGCTGGATTTTTCAATAATAGCGCATTTTAATAAATAAAACTGAACCTGCAACCGTTACGGACTACGCTAATAAATAATACGATTAGGTTAGGTTAGGTTATGCTAGCATCTATAAATTCTAAAAAACGACCAAACTAAACCATGTTATGTTTCTTATTAAAAAATATGATATAAATATAATAAATAAATTAATTTTTATATTTAATATTTATTATTGTTTTAATATAATTGATGGTTTTTTAGTGTGTGATGTAAGTTATGTTATACTTGTTTAAAAATGTAGCTAAATATGTAATATAATATAAGCCAAAAAGTTAAAATTAAATCAGTGATTTTTCTTAGTTACAAATTAAAAAACATGTTTAATCAATAAACTAAAATTTAATATTGTATGTTTTTATATATTTTTATAAATATTTAATTTAAAACATTTTCTAAAATTTAACTAAGACAAATAATAACTAATCTTATATATAGAATGACAATGAAATATTATTTTTGCATGTATTCAAGCTTTACAAAACATAATATTTGCAAGCATATATTTTGGTATTTTAGTACGTTTTGTTTAGCTGAAAGTATTATTGATATAAAACAGGTTAAAATTACACTTTTTAGCTCAAACACACATTTTGATAATTTTGGTACATATAGTATGAGTAAATTGTTTTATATATGTTTCTTAAACATATATTCCTTAACTCTTAACAACAACAAAAGGGTAAAGTACTTTGATTCACAATTTTTGCTATTTGTTTGCACTACATAATAAAATAAAAATTACCGTTAGTAAAAAAAATAGATCTAGTATTTGCGAGACATTTAGGCAGGCAATATTTTATAAAAAAATCATAAATAAGGTGTGAAATTTATACACATTGATAATTATCTGTGAATATATTAAGTCACGACTTTAAAAAACATTTAATTCAGCTTCTTTGACTATCAGCAGATAGCTGCAAAACAATCTTTGTAAAACATTGTTAATGAAATTTAGTTTTTCCAGAGGTTATAATTTTTTTATAAAATATTTAAAAAGTGCAGGTTAACAAGTAAGAGTCAAATTACAATAGGTTTTAATGATAATGTAAAGGATAACCATTACAACCGTTGCAGATATATTTTACAATTAGCAAAAGCTGTAAAGCTTTAAATTTAAATAATACACAAGCATGAAAATGCTGTTGACATTTAAGTCAATATAACAAAACGTATTATGTAGAAGAAAATATCTGCAATTGAGATACATTGAGTAGTTTATTGTATAAAAACGTTTTAATTATTAAAACTTAAGTGATTAATTTTTTTTGTAGAAAAAAATAATTAAAAAATAAATATAAGATACATATTTTCATAAAATATTTTATTGATGAATAGTGTCATTAAAAAAAATACTAATAAAACGTATGTAACACTTGCTTTATTATTAGTTAATTATGTCTTTCTTAACAGAGAAAATACAAATATTCCTAAAATATGATTTTATATACATATTTATAAACCTGGCTGTTTTTAAGTCTTTCAGAACTTTAAAGAAATATGTTTAGCAGTATTGCTGATTACAAGAGTGGGTGTATGTGTATAACAAAGAAGACAAATATATATATAAATATGTAGTATTGTTAAGCTATTTATAGAACATTTTTAAAATGAAGAATATTCTAATATATTATATACACAAATTTATTTGCTTAGCCTGTGTATCAAACTTTGAAGCCTAACATATTCTCGTTTTATCATTTATTTATCTGACCATATAACATATCAGATATTGATATCAATAGACCATTGATATCCAATTAACACATCGCCATAATGGTTTGCATTGTTAAATCTAGGGCTATCGACTTGATCAAAGAGAATCAATTAGCTTGGGGCTACCATCTTGTGATTCGATTGAATTTTCACTTAAAAGCTCTTAGCGTAATTGAGTTATAACCCAAATGTGACTCACGGTTGACATGCATGTTGTAGGTTTAACACTTTCACCAAATCAAGTTATATACATTGTGTTTTATACGTATGAACATATAATATTATATGTATATATTTCTATACAATACGAGAACAGTTACGGAGCAATTAATAACTGTTCAAAGTACTGTTGCTTGTTTCAGGCGTAATAATAATACAATGTCTACAAAGACAAATAATGAGGAAGTCGCAATAACAACAAATTTATCAACTTTATGCTGTAAGTTTGTTTGCTCGAAACTAAAATATGTTTTCAAACGTTATATTCTGAAGTAATTACGAGCTTTTAACGAATTTTGACGAAGATCGATTTTATCGGAGCTGAGTCTCAGTTAACTTAGCTGCGTTAATTATCGCAGTTGATTAATATACTTTGAGTATAAAATAAACTGATAAATATTGACGCGAAAGTTTGTATTCTGATTTTTAGTTTAAATTTAGCAATAGATTATATTTCTTTGTTCAATGTTGTGTGTTTTAGGCTGTAGGGTTGTTAATATATAATTAATATAATATAGATATAGATATACTTTAGTTGTTTTGCACAGGTGTTACAGAAACACACGTTGGTTTAATTTGTCAGATGGTTAGCTGAAATAGCTGACATAATTTTGTAAAAAAAGTGTATATATTTTTATTATTATTATTTACATAACAATTTATAAAATTTTTTTTTAATTTTTTTTATTTTAAAAACTGTTTTAAAATATTTACTATATAAAAATATATGTCATTAAATTTATGTGAAATTAATTTAAAAATAAATAATATATAATAAAAACATTACAGCATAAATGAAAAATATATTACTCCATACATATATGATAGATTTTCCTATCTTTTTATTTTTAATAAATCTTAGGCGTAAGCCCAATGCGTTCCAATGCGGTCAATCAGACATAATGAATACTTACAATTAAGTATTAACCACCAGACTGAAAGTCTGGGTATCGGTGACATCTATATTATTAATTATAAATTATTATGTGCTATACAATTTATAGTCAATAGATGTTACTGCAACTATGGCCGATTTTTTTTCAATAATAGCGCATTTTTATAAATAAATATTCGAGTTCGCTGCCGGGGCTCGAACCCGCAATCTCAGAGTTACTAGTCTAAAATATTACGGACCACGCTATCTTTGAAAAAATGTTAATAAATTCACATGATATATTTCAGTACACAAATATATTTTTTAAATTATAGTAACGTAAACATTAATGTGCATCATTCCACAAAAATTATATTAATAGCATCTCGTGTCGATCACCAAAAACATTTTTATTTTTGGTAATAGATTAGAAATTGTAGGTATCGTGAAATAAGGTCTAAGAGAAGCGTTTTTATACGCTGGCGTTATTTACACAACAGTGAAGAATAAGGGACGCAATCGTGACTCTCTAGGGCAGTGACAATCTCGACACTCATTGAGGTCAGAAAACATTTTTTTGGGGTCGCAAAATTCAAATAAATTTATTTGACAAAAATATAAGGTTTTTGTTTAACAACAATGAACCAATAAAACAGTGAAATAAAATTATAATATCAAAATTTATATTATTTTCTGTGACGGAAACAGGGACGAACATAAGATAGCTTTAATAGCTAGCAAATAGAGTGCCAAGCGACGCGACGCAGATCACGTACTCTCTCAGTCTTATAGCGATAAGTTTTCAAGCGCCTACCTTACATTTAATTCGTATAATTAAAGTATTTTAAATCGAAAATTGTTTTTGTGAAAATTTTTTTTATGTATAAAGTATATATATTTTTTTTTCTGTGCAAGGTGCACTGTTGTAAAGCTGTAATAATGCACATATGTATATACAATGAAAAAAAATATGTAATCAGAATTTACCACGTATTTTAAGTTCTATTAATAAAAAGAAGAAATATCAGATTATCCAAATTCCCTGCGGTACTCAAATATAAACGAAATACTCTTCGGAGCAATGAAAACCATAGCTCACAGAGAAAAACCGTTCTAGAAACCGTAGTTGCTTACCTAAGTTTATAAAAAGAATTGTCAAATGCTTTTTGAAAGTCGGTTTTATTAAATCGCATTCGAGAGGTAAAAAAGGTTTGCGACTGTGGAACGATGATGATGGAAAACCGTTTTACTAATAAATATATTATCTAGTTTTCCTCAGATAACTCATATTCAAAAGTACTCGAATCACTAACTTTAACAAACGAGGAAAGCATTATGTAGCAACTTATTTAAATGTGGATTTAGGTTTATTCTATTCAAATATATGCGAAGAAATATAATAAATTAGAATGATGAATACGAATTTTGGTTTATTCTATTTTAATATATGCGAAGAAAGACATAATAAATTAGAATACTTAATCTTAAAAAATCACTAATATATGTATATACATACTAAATATGATTTTAAGTTATAATTTATTTTAAAATAATATTTTCTTAGTAATACTTTAATCACATTTAAATGTGGATATCTATAATATGTGAATTTTTATTATATTTTAGTACGAAAGGTTGATTAAAAAATACATAACAAGTTGTATTGTTTTATAGTATGTATAATATATAATCCTCGGATAAAAGTCAAGACTCTGACATACATAATTACGATGTAAACATATGGAATCTTAAATATAATATGTTTGCAAGACGGAGAGAGATAAAACCTTTCTTTTGAGTCCATTAAAACAAGAGTCCAACTGAAGATAATCGCGAGACCCTTAAACGGCGTATCTCAAAAAAACAAATCTGGCTTTTTTAGAATTTTTCATTATACAGACTCAACTCTTGTCTGTTTGTCAGACAACAGTGTGAGCACTCTGGTAGAAAATGTGATACGGGCTTTTCACCGCAACTACAATACTAATTCGTGCTCATGTGGCCGTGTAATAAATAAAGTTTGTTAAGTAAAAAATATTATATTTTACGTATGTAGAATATGATGTATGCTTATAAAATATGCCTAATTAAAATCGTTTTAAAAAATGAATCAGGATAATTTAAAACGCCCAATCTATCCATAAAAATACGATTTTTAAGCATATTAAAAGCAGACAATCTTTTTTTGCAATATTTTGAAAAGAGAGAAAAATTGCTTCAAAATCTATGAATATGAATATGAATATTTTTAATTTAATTCTTAGGTAATATATAATAATAAGTTTCAATACCATTTAATAAACCAATGATATAATTATTAGTTAATTAACCACATAGTGAAATTCATAATACAGATATTGAAAATAATTCATATGCAGTACATTGCCATTTTAAATCAAGTTTTATTAAAATCTCTCTTATTATCTGATGGAATTGGACTATTAAATGTTAGCAACTGAATTACATATTTCACATCTGCAATCAATAGTTTATTGCTAAAGTTCTTTGTGAGTTTGTATCATATAAATTGTCAATAAGCATTAGAGCAATATCACAAAATTGAAGAAGATTGAAACAATTTCAACATAAATTAAAGAACTGAATAAACATAGTTAACATACTCATAACAAGTGTAAATAATAACTTTGTGTAAAACAACATTTTAAAATATACTATATAATATGAAGCCATATATAGTTTTAGTCAATAATAAAAAATCATGGAACTGATTTTTTATTATTAACTAAATTTTGCGAATTTTGTCATAACATTTAAATATCTACGATTTTTTACTGATACCGATATTTTATTTTGATTTTCACTTAACTTCCATTTGTATGTTTCTCAAAAATAAAAATGTGCTCTGAAGTAAATTAAATTTGTGTGTAACATAAAGTATTATACTAAATTTTTTGATATAATAATGAATGTGTATTTTATAGTAATGTTTTATTATCACTAACATAAACATAATTGAAATATTTGCTAAAGTGAAATCGTACAAGAATACATTTTCACTGGTAGATATATATATTTTTTATATTAAAATTACAATATAACTAATAAGCGCTATTAAAATTATATGCTGCAAATTTTATGCAAAAAAATACTATTCTTTGAAACTCAATTTAACAGTTTCTAAACCTTCATTTAGTTAAACTATGCTTAGGTAATTTATTTAAAGTAGATTTGGGTTTAAACAGCAAATGGACGTTTCGATATAATAAGTATTTCGTAAAATCATACCTGAATACATTTCTACCGGTAAACTAGCAATAGTTTTTGAACGTTGATTAAATAAAGTTGTGCTAATTAGATTTGTGTTTGAACAGCAAAATGACGCTGTTTCGTTACAGTTAATGTGTATTTTTCAGTGAAGTTATATTATCACTAATACATACATAATTTCAATAACTGTTTCAGTGAAATCACACCCGAATACATTTTCAGCAATAGATATTTTTCTACTAGCGAAAATATAACTAAATGATAGACGCACGTGAAATTATATGCTGCAAACTTTATATGTTTGAACTAGTTATAGTTTCTGAACTTTCATTAGTTTAATTTGGGGTAAATTAATTCGTTTAGGTTAGGTTTGGGTTTGAACAGGAAATGGACTTTTCTAACAGTTTAAATTTTTTTTTATTATTTATATATTTACAATATGTCTATACATAAACGATTATATTTAAAAAAAATAAAATAAATTATTAATCGTTTATGTAACAAAACGTCCATTTCCTGTTCAAACCCAAACCTAACCTAAACGAATTAATTTAATGTTTTTTGATTATGATATAATCATGTAAAGAAAACATTTACAGTGAATGTATAATATATTTTTTAGTAAAGGTATATTTTCACTAGTATGAATATCATTTCACTAACTAGTTAAAATGTATCAAACAAAGATTTGGTGTAAATGCGTTTAGTACATTTTGGTCTTAACAGTTAATTACGAAATTACGAAATTTGCTGGCTGCGTTTACAACTGCCAGTTAAAAACCACTACTTTCATAATAACATTTTAAATAGTAAAAATATATATATCTACCAGTGAAAATTTTAATTATCTGATATGATTTCACTAAAATGTCAGTGAAAATATACTATTTCTGTTAGTACACATTCACCATAACATATATATTTTTAATTTAATAATATTTTTACATATTATACGTATTATATTCGAATACTTTAAATTAAATAATATACTTTACAAAAAAGTAATTTAAATTGAATAATAGGTTTTGCGATTCAAATAAAATGAGTTGTTTCAGAGCGATCACGATGCTATGTTCGGACTTGAGAATTTAATTATATTAAATAGATACTTTAATTTCAGGCACTCTCATTGGAATTGCTCTGGCTCTATATTTAGGATAACCGTTAATGAATAGCACAATACAGATTGGCGCAAAAATCACTTGTCATCTTAAAAAAAATATTTTTTTTTTTAGATTTGAGAGATTTATCATAAAGAAAAAACATGACTTAGCAAAAGACAAAGATAATTAAATTTTATTTTAAAAACAACCATTTAATTAAGCTTACACAAAGAGCATTTTCTCGACATTTTAATGTCAGAAATAGTCACTCAAGACCAACCATCCGAAGTGTCATTCAACGTTTACAAAAGAAAGGTACCGTTTCCGATCTGAACGACCACGATCTGCGAGAAATGAGATAACTACTAAACGTGTACGTAAAAGTATTGTAAATAATTGTGCTCACTAACATCAGCTGCATCTCTTTAAATGCAAAGAATGAATAGGTAATGCATAGAGGGTAACAAAAGAGAGATACCGAGGGATGATTTTATTTTATTTTTTTCGTCCAGAGAAGTGACTTCTTTGTTAAATATTTAAAGTCAGACTTATTTCACTTGGAGCAGAAATTAACTGGCACCACGATCGCCTGATCTGACAGCTCTAGATTTTTTATTTGGGATTATCTAAAGGAAAGACTTTACATATATATACTTCAAACACTTATATGAGAATAAATAAGAGCTTTAAAGCCAGAAACATTACAAATTGTCATGGAACATAGTCTAGAAAGTTCTTGACTTTTGAAGCTAAAAACGGAGGGCTGGTAAAAAATATTATATTGCACAATTATTTAGGAGTATAAATAAATATAATTAAATAAAAAATATATGTTTTAATTTATTTAAAAGTTATTCAATTTTGAAAATATAAAGTGACTTTTGCTCCACTCCGTATATTGAGTAATAATTTTCATATATAATACATTTTTTACAATTTAAATATTTTTAGAATATCACTTTATTGCTATATATATTTTAGTCAAAACTTCACACTATAAACATACAATATATATAATATAATAATCAATTTATAATATAATAGCATCTTTTATGTTTCATCATCATAAAATAATATTTTTTTATTATATCTATAACTATAATATTTATATTAGTATATAAAAGTATTGATGGAAAAATGTTTGTATGCTTCTTATTTTGAAAAATATAATATTTTATACAATATATTCGTTATGTAGGTATTTGAGAGATCTACGAAACATAGAGAAAGTCTAAATTTGCTATCAGAAAAGATACGCATGTAAGAAATGTATTTATATAGAACAAATCCGACCGTATTCAATTTGTGTCGGATAAAGGAAAAACATTAGTAGTGAATCTGCATTCTGTTCAATTTGCTCCAGAAACCAATCTGTATTGCAAAGCCTCCGTTTACTGGCAATAAACATGCAGCGTTACTGTTGCTCGAATCGTTTCTAAAAGCTCCATTCGGTCGAAGAAATATTCACGTTTAATGTACGACAAAAATAGAACAGGTAAGATTTACTTGTGCTGCAATATTAATTAAACAATTAAGCTATAACTGATTCAGCAACCGTTTTTAAACTCATAATTCAATAGTTTCATCTGAAAGGTAGAGAGCCGAAATGAATATCATAATACATTTCTGGATACCCTTAAGGGTAAATGCTGACGTGATTAAAATATAGAACAGAACATTTGCAAAGCTGAACAAAATTAGAATGCAATTATGATATCCTGAAATTTATACCGAACACGCCGACACATTTTTAATATATAACGTGTATACAATGAAACATTCTGCATGAAAAAATGCAATTCCACTCTAGTTTTAAATGTGAAATAATATACTATATATGAAACTCAACAGAGCTTAAAGCTCAAATATTAGCGTTTTCCGTATCAAATACGATCCGAATAAAAACGTATACAAATACCGAGTAAATAAACAATATGAAATTTAATACTTTGAAATTTAAGAAATTAAATAAATATTAAGCGAATTTAAGAATCTGATTTTTTTTTATATTCTATGATCATACAAAAATATTTATAAAAAAACTCTTTACCTTAAAAATCACAGACTTTAATTATCCAAATAATTTTTAATTGTGTAAATACGTCTCTTGTTTTTCCTGGCCTTTTAATTGTCCCCATTAAGTATTAATTATTTTTTTAATTATTACGAATAGCACATTTTAATGATAATGTTTTTTTAAATATATAACACGAAAAAGTTGTAACGTAATATTTTTGTACCTCACGGTTATTAAAATATATATTTTATAAACAGACAAAAAAAAAGGAGGTATAAAAGTAGTTTAAATTAACCGGATTTTATTATTTTTATAGTTTAAATGATTTTTTATTTGTTTCGTTCATCGCAAAAATCATTCTTATCCAACATTTTAATTATTATAAATCACACATGAATTAATTTAATCCTTATACATTTTTCATAAAAAGTATATGCGTATTTCGGAATGAGAATTTTATGAGTTCTCTTTCGAAGTAGATTCGAAATTGATATTTTCAAGTAGCAGTATGTAGGAAACCATTAAAGGTCTAAAACGATCACCGGATGAGAACGTATATCTAAAGGATGTTTATGTATGTATGTATATTATAAATACAGATTTTCAAATGACTTTTAGGAAGGAAAATATATTACAGTAATTTCCCCCAGGTAATTACATAATAATATTCAACACAGCTACAACAAGTTTTTTGTGATTATGAATTTAAAACTCGAAAAATAGAAGTCATAATACATTACGTGATAATAAGTTTATGTATTTATTTAAATTATACACGAGCGTTGTTTTCTTAAAGATGAGTTTTTATGACGTCATACTGATTGTTTTTAATTATGATAAATATAATAAAGCGATAAGGTTTATATCAAAAATGTATTCAATTTTATCGCTTTATGAATAATATTATTAAGTAACATTTCAAAATAAGATAAGGAATTATTTATTATTAAATACATAAAACATGTATGTTATGTTGTGGTAATCAAATGCTTAATAACTGTAAGGCAGGGAAACCAAACATTTTTGTACATTAATTATGCATAATAATGTTTGGTTTCTCTGTCGCATTAAATCATATATAACTATGAATAATAAATTGAAAGTATTTTTTTTTCTATTCGAATATATATGATATTTTTCAGCTATACTGTATTCAAGAATATAATTATCCCAATACAACAGTATATTTATCATATTACTACGTTAGATAAAAATTAAGAGAACCTAATTAAATATTATCGATCAAAGTTACTGTATAAATTAGTAATTATAATCTTCAAATAGAATTTGAAATATTGTATGTTGATGTTCACGGGGGATTTGAGTTTAAGATTCATTGATCTTATATGTAATATATCTTTATAATTAAATAATATTTATTGAAAGCAAATAAATTAAATTATCATATTATTAATTGGAAAAATAAGCAAGCTAGATTAAAATATAAATATATGTATAAAATTGTATTTTTATTAAAGTTATACTTTCACTAGTATAAATATGTATTCAATAACTGTTTCAGTAAAATTATATCTGAATACATTTTCACTGGCATATACATAATACTACTAGTGAAAATATAATATAGCTGATAAGCGCTCGTGAAATTATTTGCTGCTCTAAAATGCCCATAAATTTTAATTTCGTTTAGACGAATTAACATAGCAAATAACAAATTGAAAATCTATGGTTAGTTTTAGAACATCTTATTATATCAAGTTTGGGTTTGAACGGCAAATGAACGCTACAGTGAATGTGTATTTTTCGGTAAAATATTTACTAGTAAGAATATAATTTCACTGACTAACCCAGTAAATATGTATCAAACAATTAATTTATAATTTAAATATTATTAAAACTGTATTTATTGTGTACAATTATTTTTTTAACGAAAGTCACTAGTAGCTTAAACGATTTAACAAATCAGTTTAAAGAAGCATATAATTTCACTAGCACTATTTTCACCAATAAAAATATGTATCTACCGGTGAAAATATATTCTGTATAATTTCAATAAAATATATATATTTATAAACATGACTGGCTTTCCTAATTACATTACAATACTTTCTTTATCATTAAAATCACTACTTCTTGCGTTAAGTTTATAACATAATTTCGCCATATTTGTCTGTTTTGAAAGAAGTTGTCACAAAATTTAATGCCTAGTTTCTCTTTTGCCATAGAAAAACAAACAAATTATTTAACAATTAGCACTATATTTTAAATACACTGCAAGTACAAAATTGCTGCGACTGAAGTTTATGTGTTTTGTCACGTCGCGTGGACCCTAACGGAAACGGTCCGAATATATTTTTTTTTATTAAATTGATTTTTTCATTTGCACATAAATAGTTTTACACTCGCCACATTTCCTCATAATAAAAAATCATGGTTAAACTTTACTCCGTTTACGTTTAGTTTATGTTATTATGAGTATTACTTTATATAACATAAATAGCAAACATTACAGCTATACCTCCTTTTTAAAAATATCCGCCGAAACAATTTCCTTCGCAAAAAAAACACGAAAGATTGCAATTTTACCACGGGAAATGAAATGAAGCGCCTCACAGCGAGGCGCTAAGGTATAACATAATATTACGGCAAAAAATAAAATGCAATTAATTATTTTAGAACCGGCGCAGAGCTCCAAAATTTATTAATGGAAGAAGAACTGCCTGTATGTCCTTATGCTGCTAAAAAAATAACCTTGAACACTATCCAACATCTATCGTGTAGTGTTTACACCTGTAAGGACGATGAAAATACTTTTAGATGTTTACTTAGGACAGGTGCTCTATCCTTTTTCGCATCGCATTGAATCCCCAAGTATAATAGGGTGTAATAAAAATAATAAAAACTTATAATATTTGTTCGGAAAATTAAACTTTTTTATAAGTCACTATTTTTTAATTAGATTACATAGGATTATCATTCACATGTACTTGTAATGTTAATCTTACAAAAATGTGTTTGATCAGCAATAATATAATTATAATAAGTTATTTAATTTCATATTATTATATATTTCATAGATTGTATTTGGATGGAAATATTTTCATGTCAATCGTATCTGTTGGAAGTATGAAAACCATTTCCTACTTCAAACGGAAGCCTTTTCTATATAACAAATGTCATTTTATGAAAGCGAATTGCACATGTGCAATATTTTAAAAATGTCCCACGAGATGTGAAACTGAAGCAGTAAAAAACTGAAAAATTTACATGTGTTTTAGAAAAACTTGTTAGTTCTAACACAATTTCGACTGAATATATGAAATTGTATAAAAAATATAGTAGTGCAATATACATATGTATATAGCAGTATAATATACAATATATGACGGTATGTATATATAAATAAATAAGTATCAAAAATACATTAATGTTATATAAGTAGATACATAACCGAAACTCTAATTTTACTTTTGTTCCTCAATATATACATATGTATATAATTTTTTTTATATTTATGATATAAGAATAGTATATTTCTGGTAAGGTTTATTTTATTTTTATGATTTCTAAATTTAGATAAGAAAAAAGATAGTAAAATACATTGTATATTATCGCTATTTTTAATATAATATATATGGTATTTCGAATAATATAAGAGAATAAGTAAAATAAATTATTGAAATTTAATAATAGAAAAGTGGTAAAAGAAATTATTAAAACATACTAATACAAAAAAGTAGTAATATAAATCAAAGCAATAAAACATTGAGAACCGGTATTTTTTTCAATAATTTACTATAAATGCAATATAAAATAATAATAAATAAATAACAACAGAAATATTTATGGAAAATACGTAAAATTAATTCATTCCCAGGTGAATCTCAACAAATGTATAAATTAACTCATTACTCAAAAGGTTAAGCTACAGTTTTGTATTGAATCGATATTGTTTTAAAATTATATGGACTTTTGATTTTACTATCTACAAGATTCTTGTGAATATTGTTCCGAATCATATTTACATTAATTTTATATTATATATTTTTTTTTAATTACCTAATATATTTTTATATAAATACATAAAATAAATCAGTGTTTATATATTAACATACTTTTATTATGTATGTATCATATATATAATAGTATAATTTTAAACAACCCTTATACGTGCTTCTGCAAAAATGTATTAATGTACTTTAAGGTTACGTACCAAGCTTGTGAGTGAGATCATCTCATCATCTTGGTGATTGAGTATCTCATTAGCTAAGACCTGGTCTAGAAATACGATCTTGTAATACCACGAAGGAAGCATGAAACTTGACCGATTAATGCAATTTGTAGAGAAAAAAAATAATGAAGAAAAATTACATTTTTTTAATTAGAAAGAATAATCATTAATTGTACTCTAAAAACTGTACAAACGCATAGTTTGATATACTACATATGATTATTTATTAACTACATTAAAAACGGATAAATAAACTAAAATACCGTATAATCATTTACTTAGTTAATATTTAATAACATTACATTTTAGTATTTAATGTAAATTGTATAATTTGACTTTAGAACAACAGAAATAAAACCATTAAGGTATACACCTGTTATATCTACGATAAACAAACATATGTTTAATGCTTTTGTTGTGCTTAAAATGCAAATTATGAAATGTAAATATGAAAATTCATATATGAAAACCGCAACTGATAAAATATATCATTATATTTAGGCATGAATATGTATTTAACTAGAAAAGTTATGAAAAGTAAATATCACGTTTTAAATGTATATATGCTAATGAAAATGCATTTAAATGCAATCGAGCTTAAAGTAATTTTATCCTCGTGGGCGATCTTTAAATTGGGTAAGAAAATTGCTTTTCCTTCAGGGAAAACTTTCACAGATACGACGGTAAAAATGTGACTCATATATTATCATAAACGTAAGTCTTGTTGTTAATTAAACTTGATCGCGGTGAAGTTTAACTAACTACAGTGAAACTGTCGCTCGATTGAGGTTTCGACTTGCATAATAAATTTGTACTACACAACATTTAATCCCGCTAACAATTCTGGTATTTTCCAACATATATAATACATAATTGATATAGTAAAATCATTAACTACTACACTAATAGAGAAATAACGGTATTGACGTTGAGTTAGAGTATGTCAAGCCTTATTTGGCAAACTTGCTGTTGTGGTGGAAATTCAAGAGTCAAACTATTCCACTTGCATCTACTATGTCAGATAAACTAGTATACTAAAAAGGGAGTGGTTTTATGAAGATAAAATCATACGCTCGATTATGTTTTGATAGAAATTTGCATAAAATATAAGATGTAGGTACTCACCCTTTTATAAAGTTCAAATGAGTAGGCAATCAGAAAATCTGAAAATAAAAATAAACGTATTTAGGATTAAAATGGTACTCTTAGACTTTTTTTATTAAAAGCTTTTAAAAATCTGGTTATTTTTGTAAAGAAATGTGACGTTTGCTTCGCGGTTTACTGTATAAATATGCTAAAAATATGGCAATTAAATATACGAGCTAAAACTTTAAATGGAACGTAAGAAATTATTTGTGTAGCTGAGACTTTGTATAATTTATATTACAGGCTCACTTACGTATCTAACTTATTACTTAGTATATTTTACTAAATTCAAAGTTGTATATAAGTGAGGCGCATGTTTTGTATGAATAAAATATAGCATGTAAACGTTGTAACAAGTTAGGAACAAGATCTGTAAAATAATTTTCAACTATTTCATAAAATGATTTTTTATTAAGTTATCGATTTTATAATACAAGTAAAGTATTTAAACATTTTGATGTCATTATAAAATCGTTATCAAAGTCATTAAAATGATCATTCTGATATTGTAGAAATATACATAGGAAATACTTTGTTACGGACGATATGTAATATTTCTTCAATACTACACTTAATAACTAATTAAAAATATTGATTAAATGGAATTACTACATAATTTCATATATGAACTTTTTGTATGAATAAACAATAATTTATTCCTGCGAAATAGTTGAAAAAATATGAAAATTGACGATAACAAAAATACACATGCTGTAAAAATTTATCACAGTAGTAACCTCTTTATAACACAGCAATAAAAATATTTAATCTTAAAATTATCACTTAGTATTTTTTTAAACTTTATAACTAATGCGTAGCAGGGCCGCCGAGAGCAAACACTAGATTTAAATTCAATATATTTAAAATCAGTGACATTAATTTTATTTAGTATAATATTAACTATAATATGTAAACTTGAAGCTAAGGGTGATTTTTATTATTAGCCCATTTTAATATTAAAAATTCTGCGGCACCCGAACCTGTGGCCTCTGAATTATTAGTCTAGCGCCTCACAGGCTACGCTATAAAAATATGTATTTTGTGATTTTTTTCTAATTATTTTGTATAATTGTCACTCCAATGGGTATTTAGCTCATTCTGGAGTACAATAAATTTTGAGTCCTTTGCTCTTTTTTTTCTTTATCGACGACATATGTATATGCTATAATTGAAAATTTGATCTGAAAATATTTATTCAAATGAATTGATATTTATGACCTAAAAATATGACTCATTGGTAAGACTTGTCAAGTCATGATGGTCAGATTTATAATAAATACAATACACAAATAAAAATATAGTTAATAATATTGATACGAATGAGGACACCAACACATGAACTAGCTGGTTTATAAGAATAATCCCGCAGTACGGAATCGAAAACGGATCATTTTATAGAGAAGCTTAACAACAAATGCACTTTATATAAACTGGGACATACTTGCAAGTATATTCTAATATTTTACTTTAAACTTGTTATTTTATAGACATTTCGAGTGAACGTAGAAGCGCATCGCAAACACGCCGTTTGACGTACGAATCGAAGTAATATCTCTCCCGCGGAGGTTTTAAAGCGACGTTGAGCGGAAAATCCCATCGGCTATGAACAAATTTTCCTATTTACCCGCAGATAAAGAATAAACATCGCCAAGTCCGGAATTCTCCTCGCAATATTTATTTTTTCCGAAAGGATATTCCCCCATTCCGAGGACCCGTCTTTATTTTCCCATCATACGTATTTGCGTTTGACAGCTGACGGCCGGTGCTTTTATATTGCACTTACATTTTTGACGTGTACACGAATGTCTGTACTGAAATATATATATATAAATAAATAGCTAGATTATTATTAGTGGCGGTTTATTAAGATATGGTCTATAGATAACCTTGGAAGTTTATGAAAATGGGTAAAAATAAATCTATTGAATTTTTTGTAGCAAGAATTAAATTATTTATTATTATTATCAGTGAAGCATAGCATACAGTGGCATTTGAGTTACAGTGTAATTTTTGCGATACATGACTAATAAACTACCACTTTAAGAAAAAGTACTACTAAGATGTAAAGTTTAAGTTAATATTTAATGCATTTTGTGAGCCAAGAGACAAGTTTACAATATAAATAGACTCGCACCTTGCAACACCCATAGTCGTAATTCATATTTATTTATTGTAAATCTTTCATTGAAATATGTCAGACGTATGTACTTATGTATTGCAGGTATAAGTTCCTTCAGCTCTTTTTATACATATAATAAATAAAAGGAGCGGAACATTGCCTTCAAAATCACCCACTTTCTAGATAGTTCTTTCACAATAAACATTATGAGAGAAAATATTCAACGAACGTAAATTTGTAGCAGTAAATTTAGGTATTTGATCTGTATTTTTAATAGAAGCAATAAATAATGAAAATTCAACAAATTTTTATAGTTTGTATTATCAGTAATTTAATGCAGCAAAATAAATAAATAATACTTTCAATTTCATGTTGTTATTTTTAAATTAATTTTTAAATGAATCTAGAATCTATGCCAAAAATATTTTTTAAAATAAGTCATTACAATAAAATTATATCGGAGTACATTTTCACTAGTAGATATATATTTTTACCAGTGTAAATATATAAACTATCTAGCAGATGCTAGTAAAATATATGATTTTAACTTTTCTTTATTTAATAATATATACATTTACATACTTATAATTATTTATTTACATGCGATGTATAAAAGTTACAGTGAATGTGTATTTTTTGGTAAAGTTATATTTTCACTAGTAAAGTCCAAATACATTTTCACCAGTAGATATATATTTCTACTAGCGAAAATATAATTTAACTGGTAGGCGCTAATATGCTACTCTAAAATATCTATGAAGCTCAATTTGACAGTTGCGAAACGTCTATTTGCTGTTCAAACCCAAAGTAAAAAAACTAAGCTAACTCATCTTTTAGCGGGAAATAAGCGGAAGAATAAGTACAGACAGACATCGCATCTCACATATTGCTACATAGTTTGTAGCTATTTTTACCGATATTATTATGGACTTATAATATAAATGGACTAATCAAAGTATATTCAAACCAAATTTTGGTCAATAGGAGAGCGCAAAAACAATTATCACTTCTCAGAAGGTAAAAATTCGCGTCAAAAGCAATAAAATCGTGTCGGCGCCGTCGCAGTGGGAACGCTCGGTAACGAGCGTTCCCACTGCGACGGCGCCGACACGATTTTATTGCTTTTGACGTGAATTTTTGCCTTCTGAGAAGTGATAATTGTTTTTTGCGCTCTCATATTGGACAAAATTCGGTTTACATATACTTTACTCGATCATCACTTGTAATATTGTTATAAAAATCTTAAATTGATAAACGAGCGTTTTTACCGCGATGGCACAATTTTATTGCTTTTGACCTGTCTAGAAATTCACTATATGGCAACACTGAGCAGCAAAAAAACACGACTTATTATCAAAATAATATTTTTAATGCCTAATTAAAATATTTCACATAAAATATGATTTCAGAAAGTATGTAGCAACGGTGGTTAATTTTTATATTTATTTGTAGCATAAAAAAGGTTAACTTGTACCCATCGTTTTTATTTAAGAAATGTTAAAAAGTATATTTAAAATGCCATTTTTGTCATGAGGTCCGGAATCATTGTTTTCTCAGGGCCCTGGTCAGGTGTTTATACACAGGGTAAACACAATTAATAACTACTAAGTAAGTAATGAGATCGGTGACATTTATTTAAATAATTAACTGTTAAAGACTTTTTAATATTACGATATTTATCCAATATTAGATTTAGAAAATCAAGGAAAACTAAAGTCATAATTAAATATTAATACCGAACTCAGATCTACCAGAAATAATAAAAAAATTGAAAAGAAACACCTGGATTCGAATCTGAGTTTTTTACCAATGGTCTATTTTAATACGTAACATAAAACGAACAGATAAATTGATAACCAAATAAATTTACTGTTGATTTCTACGTGGAGAAAAATAAAAAAATATAAAGTGTTTTTATATAAAATAACTAGATAATTCGATTATAGTTATTTTATATAAATAGCAAAATTGTACAATAATATGCTTCATGTTTTAATGATTTATAATCTCATATCATATATTATAACTACAGAATTTTCACTCGAGTTTAATTAATTAATAAAAACTTGACAAGAGATTATTGTTTGGAAATGTAGCTATATTATTGTATCAAAGTACATAACTATTATTAGTTTTGCGAAACCGTTATGTTCATATATATTAATATAGTATTGAAAAGCCTTTCAATATCTAAAATATAAACTTAGTATTATATTAACATATGTATATACCTATATCTTTAATATTAGTATGTTAAATAATACCAAAGGGACTATATTGAAACCGATTCCGTATAATTGACGCATTTAATAGGATTCAATTTAGACAAAATTAGGTCATGCTGTAATATATTTAGACCCGTAGTGGATATCAAATTATAAACTCGTTAAAGTTATCAATACTTCAGATTATAATATGGGCTATATAAATTGATATATGCTAGTTAATAATTTTATTTTAAGAATAGAACAAGGATCTATAATAAATAAAGAAAGTGTTCTTTATATATTTTTTTAGAATAATAGATAAAGTTATCTGAAGTTGAGATAAATTAGATAAAAAATACTTTGGATATCCATTCGAGCGAAAAAGGGTTGAATTACGCTTCAAAAAATAAAAGTTAAGTTTTAGTATTTTGTTTCGTATCAAAACTTTCGTATCCACTTCTGCGAAGCTTTAATTTATGAAATAGAGCTGTTTCGCTCATTTGATACCGGAGATTTTATTCTCAAAATCATAATGTCACTCGTGAAACGAATACAATTTACATAAAACCCCTGCGACATTTCAACAAAGAGTACCTGTTGAAATATGTACAGTGCTTGCATTCGCATTGTTTAAATTCGTTATTTTTTACATCAAGCAAGATCTCGTTTTCGTTTTTGGTCGAGTCTTATATTAAACGGTTTTTAAGAGATTATTTCGATCGAATTTTCACAACCCTTATTATATAATATTATTTTATTTGAAAATAATTAAATTTAACTAGTGAAGCATTTTTATTTGAACCGCGAAAGTATTGGAAAACGATTAACAATAAAAAAACATGCGACATTCATGCTTACAATCGCATAAAAATAAATCTGTATTTGATACAGGTCATTGGATTTTTATATTTATATTCATGTGATTGTCAAATCAATTTTTAAATTGTTCTTATGAAAATATTAACATTAAAAAACGCATTTTGAGCTTTATATAATATAATGTAACCAAAAGCACTGCGTTTTTTCAATATATTTTTTTTCAGTCCGTAACGAAAACTTCAGACTGTTAAGTATTAAACTTGTGTCTTTAAGTTTTTATGTTGTGACAAAAATACACTTTGGGAGAAAATGGGAGAAATTTGATTTTTTAGAATTATATCTAAAGAGCAGCATATTGTATGAGTTGCATATGAAAAAATATTAGCTGCTACAAAAAATATTTGTATAATTTATGGTGATTTATTGAATATTAAAGAATGCCAGAGATGTTTTAAAAAAATAAATCTGGTGTTTTTGATTTTATACCACACAACATAGAAAATAAAATTTTCATATAAGCTGATATTGAAGAATATCTTACGTTAACCATCGAAAAATATCAAACAAGGTTGATACCTTGTGGTCTAATTGTCTAAATCTGGAGAGAGGTTTTTTGGTTCCCAATGAATTGTCGGATCACTACAGAACAAGGATTAACACACGTTTTCTTTTGCGGAATAAATTAAACAATTACAACTAATTCTTACAAAAAAATGGGTCCTTTATTTCAACGTTTTGGCTGATAATTTAAACTGCGTTTTTTACTGCGTAAAAATGCGCTTCTTTGTATAAAGTGAGATTTTAAAGGTACTACTTATTTTAAATTGTTAAAACAGGACGAAACAGTGACGGTAGAAAAACTCGAACGATTGTTGCATCTAATGACAAATCAGCACTTTCTGGTTGTTTTAATTCTAATTTAGAAAATTATTGCAAAAAGCGCATTAGTAATTTATTATAGAGATGAAAGATAGTTATAAAAATATATAAATTAAATCAGTATTTTTAGAAGAAATTCACAATATTTTGTAAAGTGAAGTAATAATTTGTAAAGTGATGTGTGTACATAAAAATAATTAAATAAACTTATGAAAAACTAGGAACTAAATTATATTATTGAGTAAATAAAGCACTCTCTGATTGTGAAAAACCTGATAATATGAAGATTGCTATTATTAAACCTATACCTAAAATAAAAAAAGAGTAAAATGGTTGAGGAAATGAGAGCAATTAACGTTAACAATTAATGGTAGAAGTATTAATCGAACAATAAATGGATTTCATTATTTTTAAAACATTCTATTTAAACCAGGGCTGTGGAGTCGGTGTCGGAGTTGGAGTCGTGGAGTCGTGGTGTTTTGGCCGGAGTTGGAGTCGGAGTCGGAGTCGTGAAAAATGAGCGACTCCGACCATTTTTTTAAATTATGAAATTTATAAATTTTTAATTGCGTAATAATGAATGTGTATAGCGTATGAATATTAAACGTGTAGAAAAACACCAAAAATACCTGATAAAATTAAACTTTTTTGAGTCGGAGTCGAAGTCGGAATCGGAGTGGAGTCGTGTTGTTGGTAAATATCGGAATCGGAGTCGGAGTCGGAGTCGTGTTTTTTTTAACGACTCCACAGCCCTGATTTAAACAACAATTGGAATTGAAAGAAAAACATTTTACTTTGACTGAAATACAAGATCGTTGGCAAATGATACAGACAAAACCATTGAAGCAGTTTTCTTAGATTTCAAGAGAGCTTTTGAAACAATAGACAGAATAATAATGTTGATGAAATTAGAGAATAGCAGTATAAGTTAAATATTTTTAAGATAGTTTAATAATTATTAAAAAAAAAAATGAAGTAAAAAGTTCAAATAAATTATGCGTATTCCAAAGAGAAAATAATATCGCACGGTGTACCACAATGGTCTAAATTGAGACCATTGCTGTTTATATTATATGTTAATGACATAATTAATAATATAAAAAAATGTAAAATACATTTTGCATTTTCTGCGGACGATTAATATATTGCATAGGTGATAACGTTAAAGAAAATATAGATAATTCAGATAATTAATAAGTAAGAATAAAACTAAATGTATGTATATTAATATTAAAAATATGGTAAATATTAATATAAAATAGTTGAATTAAATTAAATTATAAGAAATATTGTAACTATACATTTTAAAAAAATAGTAGAAAAATAGTTATATTTTACAGAATGAAAAATATGTTAATGGCAATGTTGCCTCATTTTAATTATCGTGCAACAATATTAGATATGTTTATTAAATTATAATTAATTATAATATTGCAAAAATTACAAAATAGGGCAATGGGAGTAGTTTTAAATAAAAATAGATTTACTAGTTGTAGAAGTATGACTGATAGATTGGAATAGCTAAATGTTCAAGAAATATTAATGTTAATGTTATAGTATTTATATATAAGTTAGAAAATAATATGTTACCAGAGTATTTTAATAAGAAATAAAGATGTACATAGATTTAATACTAGAAATTTAGTAAATTTTAGGATAGTGAGGTATAAGAAAACGAGTACAAGGGAATTATGTACTGAGATGTAAATTTGTATAATAATATTCCTAGGATAATCCGCAAAAATAAAAATGTCGTGGGTTTCTTAAATGGAATAAAGAAACACGTTTTTTTATGTTTATAATATGTATTATATGTGTGTTTAATAAAATAAAATATAAAATTATGGATTTTTTATGAAATTCTTATTAATAAAAACGACATTATTTCTGAATACCCTATACTAATATTTAAAAACAATTTATTTTTAACATATTTTTAAATTTTAAAAATTATAAAAAATAGTAATTTTCTTTCTTTGTAAACACATATGGCAGAAAAATTTTCTAAAAATTCAATAAAATTTTCTTCTGAATTATTTTTTGTGCCACCAATAACTCACATTGAAGTTTCTTTACACGTATTTAAGGAACTCAATACGTATTTTCAGGTTGTTTTATTTATTTTTTAATCAGATTTGAAAATATGTGTATCAGGGCAAGCAACTGATGTGACAATTTTGGCAACTGTCAACACACTAACGACAATCTGTTGTCTGTAGGGAGTAAAAACAATATACGTGATCAGAAAAATAGTCATTTTTTATGACTCGCGAGTTTATAAATATGATTGAATTATGTTCGCGAACACATTTCACAGTAAATATATAATAATATAGAGCAAAAATCACGCCGCTTAATAACCAATACATTTCATAAAATTTATGTGTTTTTTTAAATGATTCATAATGAAATATTATTAGTATTAAAAATATATTAAATTGTGTGTGTTTTTTGTAATGGTTTAATTTTAATTATTTTTATAGTATTAATATAAAAACGTTGAATTATTCAAATGCATCTTTTGAATAAACAAAGAACGAGATTTGCGAATTATACTAAGCGGATATAAAGCTCTCTTCCGCACGAATGCATTTGTACAAAATCTAATCTTTTACATTTTTGGTAAATAAACCAAATAAGCAACGTTCAGTTATTTTTTTCTTTATAGTGTGGCAAAGTCAAAACATTGTGCTTTAATCTGCAATCCTTAAGGGAAATCATTGCTAGGTTAATCAAGCATCGCGTAAACATAATAACTAAAATGCGACATCACGCCCTTAATTATTATTATTATTAGGTTTAAATAAACATGTCGCGTTTTAGATCTCGGTTTAACCGGCGGCGGTGAATATTTTCTCTACAGTAAGCCGCATCAAGACTCGCCGGCACATCAAAGGAGAATTGTTGAAATATTATCGATGTAATAATTTTATATAATTTTCTTCGGGTAAGTAATTGAATTTCCTGGCATTTATCCTTCGCGCAGAAACTCGATCGGTGCGTATTTAGATAAAATTAACGTTTCAAATTAACTTTTTTTCTCAATACCTGACAAAGACATTTCGTATCGGAGGGTTGATATTTTTTTAAGTCGCTTCAATTTTAACTTAATTCGGAAATTAAAACAAAATGGAATTTCGTTGAAATTATTTTTTTATCAACGCATTATCATTTCTGCGGTGGTGTGCTTAGTGAGCTCGTCGTATTTTGTGGAATTTTAGGAACGCTTGTGTGATTATATATTAACATATTTTAGGATAGCGTTAGAGAGAAGGATAATAGTATGTGACGATGTTCTAAAAATAATCTGTTTAATATTGTGTAGTATATAATACTATAAATAATATTCGTAATAATAACATCGTACAAGTACATATATCAATTACATAATAATATGTTAAAATAATAATAATTACGGATAGATATATTAATAAGCTACTGAACAATTTAATTTGCTTAGTTTATATGTAATGCCCACGTATCAAACGCAATGTCTAAAAACACTGCTTCTGTAGGCATTTTTCAGTTAAAGCCATTTTCCTTGACAGAAAGAGAACACCTGAAGCCTAATTGCTCATTGGGCAAGATATTATTATAAACATGTTATATACTATATTTGCGTTAATACAGTCAGTTTTCTTGAGACATTCATTTCATCATTATTCATAATTGAGAAAGAGATGGTAAGTTTAGGTTTACGCTCCTACGATTGATAAATATAAAAAAATATAGTATCGATTTTAATTTATATAAATTTGTTCAAAATATCAAACGGTGTGCTTTAGAGCTAATAGTAGAGGCGTAGACCCAAACTTGCCATCTCCTTCTCAAGTATTAATAATAATGGAATGGATAGCTCTCGAACTGACTATGTTAGCGTAAACATATTATAGAACTAAATTTTTAATTATCTTTTTGTAGATTTTGCTCGCAACGAGCAGTCAACTTAAAGGTCGATTTTATATATTATTTAAAGTTCTATCATATAAGTATGATTGGTCAGAAGATAAAGCAAAAGACCTCACCTTGTTAATTGAATATGTTGTAAAAAATAGATATGAAATTAAATCAAAATTATTTGTATACGATTTTACGAAAATTCTCTTACGCATGAAGAGCTTTAATTGAATTTAATAATAGATTTTTTTCTAAATAAAATTAATGACCAAACAAAACATTGGGAAAAGCTGCTGGAGCGTTAATTTAATATAATATTTTTTCTCTCTATAAGAGAGCTAACGTTATTTTTAGATCTAATGCACGCATTCGATGTTTACATAGCGATAATTTTCTTGGATTAGTTGAAATGTTGAGTAAATATAATATTAACGATTATTAGCGAAGCATGTTTTAAAAGTTCGAGCAGCGCAAAAAGACAACAGGAGAAAACAGGTTCATTATCTTTTAACAAGAATACAAAACGAGTTTAATAATATTGAGGTTCGTTTTTATAAAACGCGAGAATTGAGGAAGTTAAGAAGGCTATATATTTTGATATTACTGCTTATGCGACTCCAGATTCATCTCATAGGAAACAAACGAGATTAATTATTTGTTACGTCAAGTTCAGCAAATTGGAATTTTTAATTAAGGTACCGTTATTTTTTTGATAAAATGATTCAGGAAACTGCTAGCTGACTTTTAAATTTGTTATATGAATTAAAATTTAATTTCATAAAATATGTGGAACAAGTATGAAAATATAATGGTGTGCAAGCAGTTCTTTGCGTGAATTTTCTGGTTGTAGAAACTATACTATAAATATTGTCGGAGATCAGTAAAATTTTACAAGGACGCAATACCTTTCTTTAGATACAATAATACATCAAAAACAAAGTTACACTGGTTAAAACAATTTGCTTTGAATAAAATCGATTTAAGAAGACAGATTCTTGTTTTGAAAAATATTTGTCAAAATTAGAATGGGTTCAAATCTAAAATTTGCCTGAAAATAATGTTTTTTCATCAAAAAAATATTATTTTAATATCATGTAAAGCAACATTAGATATAGAAAAAGGTTTTATTGCGAACTTAATTAAGATTATAAACTATAGAGCAACTTAAAGATACTATAGAGCAACTTACTTTCTTACTACAGAATTTGAAATAAAAATTTTATTAAAAAAAAATCTGCTAAGAATATTATATTTATGCGTTTATGACAAAATTATCAATTCAATAAAAAATAGACTTACGCGTAATTTTAATAATTTTGTATGATAATTTATTAAAATAGTAGATCAAGAGAATATAATTTCTAAGGCAAAATCATTGCCAGAGAAATATAAAAATGAAATAAGTGATGAGGTTCTAAAATTATTAATGCTGCTAAAGCGTATTTACAAATCCAACTTAAAACAGAATTACTTGGAATTCTCAAACATATTAACAAACACAGCGATTGTGCTTCAATTATTTTAACTTTGTAATTGTCGGTTAAAAATCATAGCATGTTCTGAAAAAATTAAGAACTTCCGTCAGGAGCGACCAAGTTGAATGACAACAATCAATATTAATTACCAGATAGCTCTATTTTAGAATGTTCTAAATTAATGACAGAATTTGCTAATGGAAAAGCACGCAAAGCTTCTGAAAATAATTAAATGATATAATCGAATAAGTCTTGCCTACATTTATTATCTTAAAATTGGAAGGGCTTCCAAAACATTAGTTGCCTTGGGTCTTGCATTTTTTTTGACAGGCTCACAATATAAGTATATTATCTATTAAAAAAGATCGCTAGTGTTCCAACTTTTATTTTACATAAACCATAAATTTCTAATGCGTTTTTATGACGCAAATATATCTGATTTATTTTCCTTGTCATTATAACCCAGCTGTATAGTTAGCTCTAAGGTCATTCAAACGCTAATTTTGAACTTATAAAAAGGAAATAACAACGCGTTTCGACAAAAGGTTCAATAACAATATGATAATACTTAATACCACTATTGCGTATCTGAACAGACGCTCGTAAAAACCACAAAAAAACTACTATTTTGTGCGTAAAGGATGCAACAAATAATGAGTCTATCTGACGTAAAAACCGCTATTGTTATCAATTCCTTGCTCCAAAGTTACTCAAATATGCAAGCGATGCAATTAGACAACCAATTTCTACATATCTGATTCACCAGAGACGACTCAAAGACACTATCACACGCATCGAGAGCAGACGTTCACACGATTTAAGACGGCAGACAACAACACCACGAGAGAGATTCTCTACTAGCTTTTCCATCAGCAATGTCTACAAAATATATCGCGATTTCGCTTTGGTAAATTGTACAACTTAACAATAAAACCCGAAACGGCCTCAAAACTCAAAACATGTTTAATTAGGATTTCGTATTTACTTTTTACATTATTGGGTATGTTTTATTTGATGTTAAAGTATGACAGTCAATATACTTCACAAATAAAATCATATACAATATAAATTTCATCATTATTTTAAATTTAATACGGTTTTTAAGAAAAGCTGACTTTTGCAAATTATTTGAATATGTTTCATATTACAGTTTTTGAGACACGTTTGCTTTTGATGTAAGATAAAATGTAATATTTATTGATGCTATTTGCCATATATCATATTTCTGCAAAGGACTTATGTATAAAAACGGACATGTCTGATATTGATAATGTATATGTATGTTACACATATATGTGTATGTATGTATTTTATCAGGCTATCGTGTCGCATTTGTGTAACCTGTCAATCTGTATCTACGTATACGTATATCCATCACCTTTAAAACTTTGATCGTTATTTTTAATATAAAAAAGTGTAAATGAATAATCCAGGGATCGGTGTATACTATAGTAAGTATGTATATATACTTTTTAACGTCAAAGAACAAACGAGGCTCGTTTGATAGGGGTGCCACATTCATTCCGACACCACAAAGAGCGCACATTCACGACGATTATTCCAAATAGCCTGATTGACACGTGAAAGCCCCCAAAAAGAAAATTGTCGCGTCATTGCGGGATTTTTCTCTCTCCTGTTTTAATTCTGCAATTTATCGAATCGTGATCGAACATATTCTATTTACGAGCAATGCGGATATTTGATGTGAATGTTTACAATCGAACGTGTAATAAATGCATTCAATTTTATACACGTTTGAGTGATTCATGTTTGTAGCATTAAATTCACGATATTGGGGAATAAATTATTAATAAGCTCAAAAACTGTTTAATAATATAATATAAAATAATGTAAAAAGAGGCACTAGTATAAAAAAAATCAGACTTAGGCGAGAAATGCAAATGCAATTGAGAGTGCATTAGATGTCGGATTCCCTCGATCTCTGTGATGATTTTAATACTTCATGGAAGTGGGCTTTCGATAACCGATTGCTTTTCAATGTCTAGAAATGTCACACAATTTAATCGACAAATCACGGAATACTCCTACCATCTCGGCGGGTATATTCTAGACTTCTTTACTAAGGATCCTGGTATGATTTTTAAAAAGCTGCATGTTGCAGAGACACAGCAGATCGAAAAATTCTCGGTTTAATATTGAGAAATGCGCGCTACTTAAAGAATACTTTAATAATGCGCACCCTTTATGATGCCCTAGTCCGCGGCGTACTAGAAACTGACTCTATTTTATGGATTTATGATTTGGTTTACTTGTCAGGTCACGATGATTTTAATTTTAATACATAAATAATCAGGCTAAGTACAGGGTTTTGTGCAAAAGAGGAAACTGCAGTTTAAACTCATTTCCTTCTGATTTATGTTAATGCCGTAAATTTAAGATAATAATAAGTGACGTTAATGAAGAATAAAGAAGCGAAATGTCACATATTACTATACGAACTATAAATATGTATATAAAATACTGATTTTTTTCCATGTCCAAAATTTTTTAACAAAAAAAAAGAACGAGGATGTACTTTAAATGGCATGTGTGTTTTATACAGTTATTTTAAGAATATGTTATACTGTATCTGAAATACTTTATTGTATCACATACATTTTTTATTCATGAAAATTTCTCGAGAAATTTGAAAAGGGAAGTCGAGAATTCTCATTTCTCGAGAAATGAAAATCACCGATAAACCAGAATGCATATACGTCACTGTATCATTTGAATTATTTTCTGAATCTCACCAAATGTATAAATATGAAACGTCCTTTGTTTATTTACTTCCTAAATATCTCTTGCGAAAGAACTTTTTACCTGGTTATATTTTTGGAATCCCCTGGTCGTAATCGAAATACGTGCATTGAAAGTTCAAGGCATGATATATCTTCGGTATGTTCTGCAAGAATAGCCATGTCGTCTGCGTATCGAATGTTATTTATGATTTCTCTGTCAGTACATACTACGTGCGATTCATTGAATAATATTCAATGAATCACATGAGCACAGATGGAGTTAATAGCTTTGAGTACAAATTCATGAACATCGGCGAAAACACGCATTCAAGTCTCACTCCTTATTTGATTTTATTTGTATATAAAATATTTAATATTGTATTGTATTGTACTATAACAGAAAATATGTTTTTTTTTAATGACGTTATAAATTCACATAGAATGAATATAATTAAAATCATATACGAATACATTTTTACCGGTAGATGTATGATACATTTGTAATAGCAAAATTATAGGCTGCTATTTAAACCCAAACCTAACCAAAACGAATCAAATATCCCATACGAAAAAGTGCCAATGTCCACTTTCTTGGAAATTAATTTTATTGTAGAAATGGTTAGTACAGGGTATTATTTACGAGTTCGGTTAAGGAAAAATCGTAAAAAAATGAAGGCAAAAATAACACCACTTTTGGAAAAACAACCAATGTACAAACATTTTGTCGTCTTGAGCATTGGTGGTTTTTCCATGTATATATAAATTTAAAACTTCGCATGATATTATATGCATATATGTCGTCTTTCTTAATATTAAAAATATTTAAATATATTTCATGAAAATTTTCGTATTAACAGTTTTATATTCCTTGTTTTTATTAAATGCGAATTGGTCACAGTCACAAGTGGAATTAAGAATAAAATAAAATGTGATGATATATGTATGTATAATTCTAGAAACTGTCGACCCTTAGCGACCCTATTTCACACAAGAAGATTGAGCAACACATATTACAAAAACGCCGTAAAAACACAAGAGCAAACGCATCACGTCGTAACAATGTCGTACACGTGTTACGGATGTCAAAATTATATGACAAATCTTTACCTACTTGAAAGAGTGCAAACATTATATTTTGAGTGATTAATGTACCGAGAAAAATAAAATAATATGTGATAATTTAATTTTTGTACATGTTTAAACAAAATTGATCATTCATTTAAAGGGGAAGTACTATGTCGATACCATATTTTGGGATCGATTTAAAATTACTAAAAATATTTACAATAAACTTTTTGCGAACATATTCCAATGAAAGCTCAGAAAGTATCTTTATGATCCTGACAACCTGTACAATAAAACTTGGTTGGTTGGCAATAAAGTCATATATTTAATTAAAACAAAGATCTTGACTAGCACATTAAAAGACAGAAATATATTTTTTTCAGACTAGCGACACGTGTTTTTACTTCAAGTGGTTTTAATTCTAAATTAGACTAGCCTACAATCATCAAAATCAATAAATAAGTTCACATGAAAGAATAATGCTTAACATTTGTAACTCGCGTATTATAGTCACGAGCGAAGCATCCAAAATATATGATATCAGGTGTAAATAATTTGACATTTAAGAACAAGGATACGATATAACATAATAAATCTGCGTAATATACCAGAAATTCTAGTATTAATAAATAATAAAAATTATATTGTAAGATTTTTTTAAGAAGATACTCTCCTTATTAAAAATGAAGGTGATATTAAAAAAATACCTTTCATATTGAATTATTTTTCATAATGCCATATAAATAAAATTTATATTAAAAATATTAATAATCACAAATTTTCACGTTACACGTTAAATTTAACCTGCGCCAAATTCAATTATCACAACTCTGTGAAAATATTTTTAATATTGTTGATTTATGAATATCAAGAAATAAGTAAATTGTCGAATTCGAGATTTTCTCGTGTGTTTTTTACAACTAATATTAAAAAACGTTAATATAAATATTTACAACAATTTATATGTGCATTTTATTTTAAAGAAGTAACAATGATAATATATTATATACTTATACAATTTAATTATAATGTACATATTGCAAATGTTTCATTCATATACTTTCATTATGTACATACATATGTAGATACTATATCATTTTCAGAATACTCCATTTGCTCTTTTGTCACCTAATTTCGTCGTGACATTTCCTTTCATTCGTCTTATTACACACTTTTCTCCGTTTTTCATGTGCCTACCATTTTCCGGACACGGTCCTATTGTTGGTATTCTTACACGCTATTCTGTGACTTATTAAAGAAAACCTAAGCTAAAGTGGTTAAGCATGATATCTCAATTGATAAATCTATGTGATTGAATAGCAATAATTTTTTTTATGGCACATTACTTTCATTGTCATGTTCTATAGCTTAAGATATTTTTAAAGATCAATATATCATATTTGATATATGTAAATATTTAATTACATAAAAAAAATATTAATTGTAATGTGCATTTCATTGGAATATAGCTCGTAAATATGTCATAAATTTAAATTTAATCGATCATAGGCATTCCTACTAAACTCGTAACGTCTCAGTATATACCCGAGGGAAATCAATGAAAACTTCTTAGAAGAATATCGACTTTGTTGTTATCGTTCATCCCGATTTATCAGACAATAGAATATTGAAAGGTTTTCATTCGAACACACAAACTATTAATTTATCACCATTGAGTAATTATATTTAAATTTTATTTATAGATTACAAAATCAAAATTTTACCCTTTTTAATAATATAAATTAATGACAATAAAATTGTATTAAATAAAATATAAATATAAAAAGAAAATATTATTATCTGCCTAAATATTCATTAACCATTTTTTTTCCAAAAATAGACTTATAAAATGATCATCAAAAATTGATAATTTTGTTGTTAGGTTTAAAATAAAAAGCCACACATTGCTACTAATAAACAATATCATTAAAATATTTGCCCTTAATCGTCATTAAGATAAAAAAAATATGTGAAGCATTCATTCTAACATGAACGCTGTGTTACTGCTTTTAAAATAACTTTTTCAGCGATACGGGCCACACAACTCATGGTAATGAAATTAGTATATTAAAAGCACTGTCTCGTATCATGAGGTCAATATTAATGCAGTAGTTTGACAAGCTTTTAAATAAGCTAGAATCAAGTGACTAGTCGATCAGTTTGTGTTTTAATTAATATTGTCATTAAGTGAACCTTTCCTTATAAAAAATTGTAAAAAGCTGAAGTGAATTTTGTGAAAAAGAAAGTGCTACTGATAATCTCAATCGATAGATTTAAGAATATGTGGCGTTTAATAATAGATTCATGATAAATGATAGCGAGTGGTTTAAGTCGCTGACTATTGACTTGAAAGACATGGGTTCGAACCTCATATGAATTTTAATGTTTTTCAATTTCTATTATGTCTGAGAGAAAGTAAATAGTGATTATTATAAAATTATAATTCCGTTCGATCATTACGGATTAGGTTCACATAGATTTACATAATCTCATGGATAAATATTGCGATATAATAGAATTAAAATCGAGGTAGGTCGTACATATTAAGTATTTTCTAATTATAAGCTACATTAGCTCACTGGGAATATATTATGTGTTAAAAAATATGGTATAAAAAAGAACAGGCTATGACTTATATGACAAGATATGTAAAATTTTAATTACAGAATACACTTTAAAAAAATTATGACATGTGTGTACTTGGAAATATGCAATCTATTTATAAAAAAATATTTCTATTGGCGGCTGGAATTTGTGTGTTTGACGTAATGTCTTCAGTGTGTTTTTTCCTAATAAGATTTGCTGAGGAATGCGCACTTGTTAAGCATAGCGACACAGTTGCTATTGTTGGGTAGTACTGAAATGTGTTCACAAAAAGCGAGGTTTGTATCAGTACTAAGGTTACCAATTATTCATAGTTTTTAACTATTCGAATATTTAATAAAAAATAGAGATATTCGTGTTTTTGAACCCCACATAAAATCAATAAACTTATAGGCATTTGAAATAAAAAGATGTTCTAAACTCAGTACTAAAATAAAATTCCTGGATTTTTTTACTTTCTGAATATATCTTGTAAATCAATACAAGCTTAAAATAAACTTTTTTCATTAAATATTCACAGGTTATAAGTATTAAAAAAAAATATTTTAATTACAGAGAACTTTGATTTATAAATATATTATTAGATTGAGATTGGCAATAACAGTTTCATCTGCACAGCTGGAAAACTCCTTCACGCCCGATAAAAATCACATTAATGGCGTGTCGGCGCTAATCAGGGACAAACACGCATGTCCCACAAAGTGTAAAAGTGCTTACATGCACCGTCCCAGATGCCAAGGAACGCATGGGCACACACACACACACAGGCCACAAGTGTTTTCCGTGGCACTCCCTCGTTCCGGGCGCCCACCCGCCACGGCCGCACTTGTGCATAATGCACTGCCACCCCTCTATCTCTCCTGCTGCTTCGCCTATCCACTTTATCCTATATGTATATTATCCCTATATTGCCGTGACGCCAGCGTCGGTCCAGTAGCGGCTCGTGATCCCATTGTGGTTGCCGATGTCATTCTATTTTGAGAACCATTCACAATAATTGCATCGCATATTCGCGCGTTTGCAAATATCGCGACACACAACAGGACCCATCTGCTACCGATGGACCACTTCATTGGAATATTAATTTCAAATTTTAAAACCAGATTTAAATGAACCTGATATAATATCCCTGTGGATTAATACACTTACAACCAATGACACTTGCCAAGCGAACGAGCCATTGACAGCGAAAAATATTTTATATTCCACAGTATTGTATTCAATATTAAAATTGCCTGTATATTCATTCCAGTTACTGTACAATCGTAGCTATATATAAGTATGGAGTTTCGATCCTTCGCTCGTATTCATATTGGCAGATTTTTTAATATGAAGCTAGCAAACATTACTTTTAGCAGGTATACAACGTATACAGGACCTAAATGACAAATTCTGAAAATCGTATTTCTCGACAAATGTTTGTGGTTGTTTTTTTGTTACTTTTATCAATTGATTGCGGGACGTGTAAATATCGGTAATACCGGTAAATATCGGTAATACCGGTACCGGCAAAACTTGAGTGAGAAAAATATTTTTTTAAATCCTTACATCTTATTTGACTTAGGACTACAAAAACGACGATGCCCATATTGCTTGAAAGCAAAAGCTGAGAATAAAATAATGCTCATTGTAGGGGATTAACTTAAGTAGTTTTATCAGAGTAGAATAATATTATCTCGTTTAGTCCCAAAGGGTCTTCCCTACCTATGCAAAAGATACCATCGGCTAAATCATTCGATATGTTTGTATGATATTCGCGACGTGTCAACATAAAATAAATATATTTGCATTATCTCAGAAAATCTAACAACACCTAGCAGTTACTAGTAATTTAAAAAAATTCTCTTTTTATGATAGGGATGGCTGGTGAAATGAAAAAAAAAACAATACACGAAATTCTTTCTACTTTTCATACATTTTTAAGACAATTCAGACATATTTTATCCAAATAGTCCACGGTATATACTTCACTAAACATAAATATTAAATATTAGCAATAAGTTAGTCGCAATAATTAAATTTAAATATTTTATAAATATTTGCGCGAATGCATGTTTTAAAAAAAAACTTTTTCATAGGAAAATAATTAAAATGTATTGACGGATATTTTTTAATATCAATCTCTTTTTTTAAGTAAGTAAATAAAAAAAAATACTGTTGTAATAAAACATTATTGTTTTATATTACCTTACATCATTGAGAGTATACAAAAAAGTTTCAAAATATTAAAACACATAGCATAATGTACTTTTATAAAATTGCAGATCAATGATTTAAAAAAAACGCATATGTTAGGTCAAATTGTTTAGAAGTAAAAGGGTTATGCAGTATTCACTTTTTTACTCTGTACTTGGATTATTTTTTTGGTAAATTAATTAAATTAATAATAATTATGACAATAGTGGTATTGACCGGTATTTTTGCAATCCTTAGTGCCAATTATGTGCAGCACAAAAAAATATTTGTGAGTGTTTGTACATGAGTACAATTTTGTGGTATGCCACATCACAGAAGAATGTGTTTTATTAATGATATAAGTAGTAGTTTCTTTGATTTTTATGAATTGAAAATATCTTTCTTTAATTTTTATCAAACTAAAATATCTTTGTGTAAGTAACTAAAAGTTCTTTAGTTTATAGTGCAGTAAATTTAAAATTCAAATTACATATTGTACCTCAGAAGTTAGTGTAAAGAATAATTACTTCTGAATCCTAGGCACAAAATGACGCAAACAAAGTGTTAAAGCTACATTTTCCTTTGCGAATGTTAATAGCACTGAATATATCAGTTGCGTAAGGTAAACGATAAATTTTGAAACGCAAGTTCTATAAATGCATGATTTTATTAATGAATTCGTACTTGAAAAGGTCCAAAGAAGAATTAAAAATTAATATGTAATTATTAAAGTTTTATATAAAATATGATTTTGAAATTAAGTATAAAATACAATGTATGTCTTGTATCATAATATATGCATACAGTGAATGGTTTAATTTTTGGTTATTATTCATATTGGGTTCTCTCCTAAGATATATTTTATTATATTTGAAGAACTACAAGAAGTGCTCATAAGCTGTTTTATTATTATTGATTTTATATCAATCAATTAAATACACCTTTATCAAAAATACTTTATTATTCAATAAAAATGTGAATTTCTAACCAAGTTAATTTTTTGAGAAGCAGTTTTGATGTAGCTGATTATATTTGCATTCGTTTTTGATCAATCTAACTGAGAAGTGCGATATAACTGTACAAGTAAAAAGTCGAGTGCTCTTAAGAGCTTTAATGCTAACATCGTAACTCGATATCATTGAGGCAACAGGTGAAAAAAATACAAAACATATATTTACTGTTAGATGCACTCAAGACGATTCCACTCACGTATATAATAGATTCAGAAAGAGTGTTTGCAGCAGCACGACTTTTATAACTAAACTAAGAACCAGACTGTGTGACCTCAGCGTAGATTACCTTTGTTTTATTTCCAAATTTTATTGCTTGATTGAACTTTTTAAATACATTAAACTTATTTGTCATGTACTATTAGTCATTGGCTTGCATTTTCAAAATAAAATAAACTAAATTTATATTTAATACAAATATAAAAAAAAACGATACCACTACTCTTTAATTATTTTTTTACAGATGAATTATACAGTTTTTAAAGTGTATAATAATTTATAAATAAATTGAAATATAGTATTAAATATAAGTATAATATTAAAACAGATCATTTTATATGTTTATTTTATATATAATTAAAAAAAGAGCTAAGATTTGTTATTCATCTAAATTTTCACTTTATGCGATTGAGAAAAATTAAAAGATTTCCCCCGAGTCTTATAAACAATAAATTTGCGTTGAAAAATAGAGAACAACGCTTCAAAGATTGTTATAAATTGTAATATCGTCTAATTATCTTAACAGAACAATTTTTATTGATGTGGCATAATATAATATTAGACATTCCTAAAATCTAGTCAGTTGTGCTTTGGCCATTGAAACATAAGTACGTTTTTGTTATATATGTATTAGTATACATCTGGACTCTATATTTCTAACAATAAATTTATTGAAAAAAATAATCCTGGGTGTCGGAAACCAACAAAGATAGACGATGATGTCTTGCAGAAAAGAAAGAAAATCCTTGGCTGTAAGGTTTTATCTCATCTACCTTATTCTTTAGACACTGCTACTTCCGATTATTATTTATTTTGATCTATGCAACACTTCCTAGGGATATTGGAATATTTCGCATTAAAGCTTCTAACATTTTATGCTAAAAGAATTTAAAAAATATCAAGCGGTGAAAGAAAACTATATCTTTAGCAATATGAAATATTTTAAATCATTCAATTAAAAATTAACATTTTTATGTTTCATTAATAAACGGCTTCAATTTGGAATTACTTTTTATATAACTGGGAAGGTAGGGAACTTTTCAAATATTAATTTGAAACTGTGAATTCACACAGAAAAAGCAGAAAACCACGTAAATCATATAAATGTATTCATATTTTCTATAATTTAGATTTTTGGCACACAAAGCAATTAATTTTATTAGAACATGATATTAAAAATATGTAACTTTGGTGACAGATTGTATAATAGGAAAATAAAATATACATAGCGATTAACTAATAAGTTCATATTTAAAACATTAGGTAAATTAAATTTTATAAATACATTTCCACTCTTGAATACTGTAAAAATAATAATGTTTTCATTGCCTTACATTTTTTTTATATAGTGTTAGTGGCATTTAAAATGCATTAAAAATAATTTGTCAAGTAACGAACGACGTTAAATTTTTGTACAAAGGTTTGTGTTAAATCTAAGTTTTTCAACATTTATATGGTATTTAGAACAAATTTTCTCTACAATTATTAATGACATAACTGTTCAAATGAAATGAGAATTCATTGTCCTGATATCAGTTTTTAAAAAAAAAAAATATCGTATTATATAATATTATATAACCGATGTTTGAGGATCAAAAACAGTAGTTAACTCTCATTCCTAATGAATCGTTAATGTTACTCTTGTTATCCCAAAAATATTTTTTTATATTTAAATTAAAAATAAAATATAATTTCTATATGAAATTTTGCTGTAACTATTTTTTCAAAAACATATAGTTATAAATAAAATCAAGGAAAAATTAGCAAAATATAATCCTATTCATATTTGTCCTTTTTTAACTCAAAAATCTCACTATTTAATAAATAATAATGAATATTTTTCATTTAAGGAAATTGTTCCTTTAATAATTTGTATGAATATGATATAATATTGTGTTATGCAAGTATTAAATTATGATGATACCTAACCGATACGTGTTAATTTAATAAAAATGTCAATCGATTAACTATTAATACATATTTTATTACTTTAATAAATTATGAATTGCTTGATTTATAGTTCATAAAGTTATGAAAGTAATTTATATGTTATAATAATGAGGCAAGATTTTAAGTTAAAATTATATGATTTACCATATTCTTACTTTACTAATTGACTTTACGATATTATAGTAAATATGTATGTTAATCTATTCAATGTACTCCTGAGACTTAAACGGGTTAAAATTCTCAGCAAAGATCAACCCAATTACTCTAATTAGCAAACTTACACGAGAACTGAATTAAAAATTGTGCAGCTTTAAAGCGCGAGCTTTATAGGTTTTACTTAAATTTTACACCAAGTTTCAAATTAAAATATTGAAGCAAACGGCTGGAGTAAAAATTTAATTTGCCTGATAAGATTAAAGCATAATTCTTTAATGGATTTTCTGCACAAAATTTACATTTAATTACTGCCGCTCAATAAGCGTATTAAATTGTAGTGATATAATATTGAAATAATATTTCATTATAAATCAAAAAGAAAAATAATGAAACACAGAAGAGAAAATCGGAAAGCGCGTGGAATTTTTAACAAAGCAAAGCTTACGTACAAATAACATAATAATTATAATATTCTCTTGAGTTTCTTTTTTTTTTAATAAATTCTTTATGCGAAACTTTTTTCCCTTGCGCTAGCGAGACGTACTAAGAAAATATAAAACATATAAAGAGATTTTTTAATTTGGAAATTCATCGTTTAATGTCATAATTTGTCAATGTTGCGCGTATTAAATATTTATTATGTTATATAAAAACATGTTATTTTACATCATTAGTGCTTCAACGACAGGAAATGATATATTGTTTCTAAATCCTTATCTTTTTAGTTATTTATTGCTCGTCAATAAAAGAGATAACGATAGACACGTTTTTCTTTTTGATTAATCTATTCAAGGATCGACGCCTAACGGCTTAGCTACGTTAAAAAAATATTTTATCTCGATAAACCGATACTGCGGGATTATCGAATAGAGCTTTCGTTGAGTATTTTAAGTGTATGCATTTAATGTAAATTACCCGTAAGATAATATTATATATATATATATTAATTAGTAAATATATAAATAAATTGTTACTCACAATGGATAATTCGTAGCAGTTCTTGATGTAGTTTTTCTCGAATTTCGGTGATGAATTAAATAATTTAAAATAAAATGCTTGAATATATTTTTGATTAGTATTTTTATATATTGATTTTTTTAGAAAATTCCTAACGTACGACCGTTTGGGAAAATCAAATTTTCCCGCTCGAAGCCTAAAGTTTTCGGTTCGTTTCGAAGTCCGCGCGCTCGTGGAGGCTTCGCTTTATTGGAAGGCTTTCCCTCGACGGGACCTATTTATACTGAGCGAGATGTAGACCTACAAGGGTTGCCAATACGCATGTCAATTTTTTTATATACATACATGTGTATATAACTATGATACGTAAATGTGATTTTGTCGCGCGTCAGAGCAATTAAAAGTATATTTTAACATTTTGATAAATATGTATTTCACACATTAGGAAGTTATAGTACATCATCTATATAAAAATGATTCATGACTTGAATCTGATTCATATATTCATAGAACTGCAGTGTGTTTAAATTACAATCATAATCAAAAAGAAAGGAAATAAAATAGTAGAGATAACAATGTGACGTTAGTTACGTTATAATGATTCATACACATGATGAAACACATATTATATATTTTTTATATATGCATGAAACTAATACTCTGATAAGCTACATTAGTCTGTGCAGCACTTAATATCATATAAGATTTTATTTAATCATCTCGATCTTGACTTGTTATGAAAAGCTGCGTTTACCCAATTTACTTAATTAAAAAAAAAAAACTTTAATGCATATGAGATTCTATCCACTGTTACTAAAGCTAAAAAAAATTAACAAGTAGTTTTTAGAAAACACTTATTAATAATTAACGTTTCGAAACGAATGTGCTATAAGGTAGTCCATGCAATATTTCCAATTATTATCGCTATTGTTTGGTCATGAAATCTCTTTTCAATTATTGTGAAAAATACTATGTGTGGCTTTACTTTTATTTATTTATTTATTAAAATTATGACGATCGTGATTGCCAAAAGTATAAAATATATTACAATTTTAAAATCATATACACATACACATATAAGTAAAAATAAGATAAAAGAACAGACACAAATCACCTCCACAGGTGTGCATTGACCCACACGAATTGAACTAAAACCCCATATGTGCACGAGAAAATATCAGTATCTCGATGCACAGTATTGAGCAGACGAACAGCCTTTACCAGAGAAGAGTTGACAAGTGCTCCAGTTCTAGACTTTACAAGCAAGAACGGTGGACGCGACTGAGAACTATAACCACCTTCCGGAGTCCACATTTGGAGCTGCTCGAACACTGAAAGGTTGTCTACGATGTCATTGAGCAATTTCCAGAAGTGTTTAATTATATGCGAATTGCCAAAAAAATATATCCCAGCGCTCCCAAAATAAAAGCACTGGGAAACAAGAAAGTATAATACCCGTATTCCTTCAAGTATAATTATGTTAAAAAAAATTCCAGCTTCAATTCATTACATTGACTCATTACGCCTAGAATCCACATTATAGAGCTAGTTTCTAGTATGCTGCGGACTAAAGCATCAAAAAGAGTGCGCAATACTAAAGTATTCCTGAAGTAGCGCGCATTTCTTAAGATAAAACCGAGCATTTTGAATGATCTGCAATGTGCTGGCTAAATTTCCAACGTTCTTCGAAAGTCACACCTAAATCATTAGTAAAAAAAAACCTATCTAGAATATATCTGCCGAGATGGTAAGAATATTTTGCCGGCATTGACGACCTTGAAAATTAAATTTCGTGACATTTCTTTACACTGAAAGGTAATTGGTTATAGCAAGCCCATTTCCATAAAGAATTGAGATCCTCATGAGGTCGATGGAATCCAAAATCGACTACACTTTCTTGAAAATTTTCAAGTCATCTGCATATAATAAAAAAATTTGAATGATGCATTGCTGTTTCTATGTCATTATGGAACACTAGAAACAGCAATGGACCCAAGTTGGATCCTTGAGGTATTCCAGTAGAGGTCTTATATCGTTCTGAAAAAGAGTTTTTATACTTGACGTCAAATAATTTGAGAATAGGTTTATAAGGCCTTCAGGAAACCCGAAATTAGATATTTTTTTCACAAGTAAAGCATGATTAACTTTATCGAATGCCTTTTCAAAATCTGTGTATATGACGTCCACTTTTACACCAGAGTTCAATGATCTTGAAACAAAGTTAGACAAAACCATAAGAAAAATAGGTGAAAAAAACATTAAGAAATGCTGTTTTTAAGTCGTGCATATAGCTTGAGAATTTTTTTTTTCATATGAATAAAGATTTTTTTTCATATAATTAAAATGAAAAGATGATGTTACTGTAACATAAATAGTATCGACCCTTATTTTTAATATAACAATATGTTTAAAGCACTATTTAAATAACTAAGATAAAATATTTAATTATTATATACACGTTTTAATGTTGAATAATATATTAAAAAAATATATATTTATAAAACTAATTATTGGAAAATAAATATAAGTGGAACATAATGGAGACTAATTGATGAAAAATAAATTTAGTTTGTACTATTTGTTTAATAACTTCATTGATTTTTCAACGAAAACAATATTATATATGGTCACAGTAAATTTCATGTTTATTTTAAAAACAACTCTCTTCGCGACAACCCTGATTCGCTTAGGGGGTGTTGTGTAACGCGCCACAGGTATATGGCGCGGTAGAGCTTTCGTTGCGCTTTGCCGTAGAAACTCAGCCACAAATTTGTCTCCATAATAGGGCCAGGGGTGGAAGGCTTTGGAGGTGCGCAGCAAGATCAAACCTGAGGTCAAAGTGACCCACGTAGATTTCGAAAATTTCTCTCTCATTTACAAGAAACGCCTACGACCATTCTATCCAACCCTCGCACAATAATACTATACATATCTTCAACCCCTACATGCAAATTCGCGATCGCGTCCTCTTTGACCTTTTCTATGTTAAAACTGCACACATCGTAAGCTTATTATTCGAAGAGCGACAAACACTCTTTGCGTCGAAAAGACAATCGTTAGGATCACAAAACTAGATTGTGCATGAATAGCAAATCCACATAATATAATATTATTACATATCGCCTATCTATTTATATATTATATAATACATTGAACTTAATCAGATTTTCGTGAAAACGTATCAAGTACGACCAATAAATAATTTTCTATTGAATGGTCATAAGTTCGAATACCATTAAAATAAGATAATCCTAGATTTTAATTAAAACATAAAGATTTTCTGTTAAATAAATGATTATGATCATTCGTTACATATACTCAATTAATTTCTATAGAAAAGAAATTTAATTTAATTACTTTACTACAGAAATAGAGGTAGAAACTTTTACTTAATATTTATTTTAATACATGTGCACAGCAAAACAGCTTTGGGTAATGCAGTGTACAGATATAAAAAAACAATACATATTAACAAAATATTTAAAAAAAATATATTCACAGAAACAATTAAATTAAATTATATACGATAATGATAAGACAACACTGCGAGTACATGTATGAGAACAAATCAATTCTATCCGAAAGATGGTTTAAAGTTGGAGCTATGCTTAGTGGGAAGTTGTTCAATACTCCTGTTATTGAATTAAGTACTTCAAACAATACTTAGGAACGCAACCGCTGATAATTAGGTGGCGCACAAAAACGAAGTTCTTTCAGAATCTCCGGATTGTATTATATATTTCCTAACAGCATCTTTAAAAAGTGCTTTCACAAGTACACTCGTCGACGCGATCAAGGGAAGCATACTTTGTTGTGGGAAATAAAAATGTATATTATTTATATTCATGTACCGGTATCTGAGAAATCTTTTATAATAAAATGAATCGGTTGCATTATTTGGCAACTAGAACAGATGTGATTTTACAAGGCACACACTACACACACACAAATCGCAACATATTTAAATCGTTATTGCATATATTATATTTTATATATGCTGATGAAATATGTAGTTCTATTGAAATAGGACACCTAAATCGATTACCTATTTTGTGCGATGAAGCATATTATTATCAATTTTATAATCAAATTTTTAGTGGTATTTTTGCTTTAAAATGTATCATGGAATGACATTTTTTAATATTGAATGGTAATTTATTAGTGGATGACAACGCACATAGATTTTAAAAATCAAATTTAAGTAATTTACATATCCTCAGTGGAATATATTTTAAATAATATTAATAGCAAAAAGTAAAAATTAAGGATTACGAATTACTTTAATAATATCCTTAATAAACTGAGATTAGAATCTTTGGTGGTAATATACATTGGGCATTTTGATGACGATTTAAAAATTCATCATTCTGTGCAAAAATGAATACATATCTATTCTTATAATAAATAAAGCATGATAAACTTAATTAAAAGTCTTTTAAAAATCAGTGTAGATGACTTTACTTGATTGCCTATATCAAGATTTTTGTCACAAAATTAAAAAAAAACAGAACAAAGCTCATGTTTATATATTTTATTTATTAAAAAAAAATTAATACAACGAAGCAATAATAAGGATATGATTAACATTTTTATATTTAAATTTTAATTTATATTATTTGCTTTTTAAACTTTGAATAAAAGGTAAAATGGTGCTATGACATGCAAATGCTATGCCAAATAGCTTCCAGGTACCAGATAAGGGGTGACTCGTCTATGAAAATTTCGATGTGTCATTTAATTTTGATCTCGAAAAATCCTTCATTAGGACAAGTGCCAGGGATAACGAATACAAGCCACAGTTGGGCATTCACAGTTTGGGTTGTCGACGAGGAAGGACCTAACCGTGATCCACAGAGAGTCCATCGTTGCCCTTTGAGACTGCGCTCTCTAGAGCTGCATGTAATACCTTAAATACATTTCACATTTTTTTAAATTTCCCTATTAAAAAAAAGAACTATTATAACTATTATGTCAGATATTTCCTATGCGCCATAAAGAAAAATAAATAATTATTAAATTTCAGAAATTTAAAATAAAAAAATTAAAATACAGTGATGGTTTTTTTCAGCTCCTCATAGCTATCGCCGTAAACATTAATGTGTTTAGCAAGTTCGTTGAGAAGCAAGAGAAGCGTTTTCAAGAACTGAAATCCTGACCGCAACGGTTAAGAATAAGGGACGCGATCGCGACTCTTTAGGGCACTCTAAAGCTCGCGGCAAAAACTCACTGAGCATTGACTGGTTGTTGAAATCGCTTCTTGGGACCTTAAGATAGTTTTTAATTGATAAGGGTAAGTGAGCTCGAGATACTATACCTATAACGAGCAAAGCATAGCAGAGTAACGCAAGTAACTCCTGGGGTCCGAGGGCCAAGGCTGCGACTGAGGCAGCATAAACACCCCCCGTAGACTAGACCGTAGGAGGTGGTGACAATGCTTGCAGTGCAAAGCAATGTAGGCCAGCAAACGAGAGCACGTCTTCAGAGAAACACTAATGCATCTCCAATAAACATGCTATGCACTGGGGAACCCGCTCATCAAGCAGTGAAAAGCTGGGTGCCCACCCATAAGGGTTGAACTCGTAGGGCCTTATTACCGGTAACGGCAGTCGTGTACGCAATGGATTATACCTCAGTTCTTTATTGATTATATGCTTCACCGAGAAGGTAATGAATTGTATTCCAACGCTTCTAGCAAAAAAGCAAGAATACAAATACGGATACGACCCGTATTCCCTCTTATTGATATATCTCAGAAATTTTCTTTGAATTCTCTTCAACAACAAGAAAATTGAGCCATATTCGAAGACACTATGAACTATCGTATCGTACAGAACTCAAATCAGAAATAAATTATTGGAGTGACACGCGCTCCGCATAACGAAGTCGAGCATCCTCAACGCCTTATCGCAAACCTTAGCGATGTACATAGAAAGTCTCCATCTCTGCTCAAATATCACTTTCAAGTCATCGAAAACATTTTCGCCTAAACTGTTAAAGAATTCTGATAGTGCACGTGGCGTTGCTGAAAGATAGTTGATTGTTGATGGACTATCTCTACAGCAACTTTTTGTAAAGAGAGTGAATACAAATTTGTACGAATACTTTAATACATTTTCAGGTCATCAGCATATAATAAATATTCCGAGATATTAATTGTCGCATGTGTGTCTTTAATTAAGAGCAAAAAGAGTAGAGCCCAGAATGGATCTATGTGGTACTCTAGATGAGCGAAATACTCATCGGAGCGAGAATTGCCATAGCTTTCTAAAATTGCTTTACAATAGTTTTTTATAAATAAAAAACAATAAATTGCGTCTATTTTGGCAAAAAACGATTCTGAGATATAACATGGTAAGTAATTGCTAATTGAAATATCGTAGGCTCAAATACCACAAGAGCTTGTCTGTAAGATTTAAATTAAAGATATTAATAATTTTGAAGCTCTAATTCAACAAGTCAGATAAAGCTTTCTTTAACATAATTATATATTAATGTTTGTTGATTTAGTCGTAATTGTATTCGATTTATGATTAGTTGCAAATACAATTATTCGTAGGATGGAAAACGTTAAAAAATCGACGTTGCTTAATATTGTAGTGATTTCATATTATTTTTTTTAAAATGTATATATGTACATATAAGTCAACATTAATCAAATAGATATAATGATTATTTATGTGCTATAACTATGCTTTTCAACGTGCAAATTCCTCGGTAATATTTAATCGAATATATGGCACAACACGTGGGTGCATGATTTTGGTTAAACCAGGATTAACCTGAAACTAGATGTAATTTGCAGCTAATTAAACCACCCTCACCCTAAATATTTCCACCGCATCCTAATAATGAGTGACCTCATTATATGTATTTCACATATTGTGTTAAATGTTCGAAAATATGTATTAGATAAGTAAATATAAAATTGAATTAATTTATGAAAATGTATTAGATATTATTTTTTATGTATTTGATATATTTATATAACTGCTTCAAATAAAAAATCAATTTTCTATTAAATATCATTGCATGTTTTATGCATGAAATATTTGAGAGACACAAATCGGAAGCATGCAACACCAACAGATCCTACAGTCACTGATTGCTAGAGATACGTGTTTTTAGCATCTATTTTCGAAAAAAATAGCATTTTGATGTTACAATTTAGGGTTTTGGAGCAAATAAAGTAACAATTTTTAGCATCTATTTAGCGTTTATTATTTTAATTAATTTATTTTAAACATAATTTAATATAAAATATGCAATTCAGTAGTAGAAAACATTAAAAAATAAGTAAATAGATGAGAATTTCTTTATTAATATAAAAGACATTAAAATTTATTAAAATATAGCATAGAACATGTCTCAATGGATGATTCCTTAAGTCTAGTACGACGATCAGTGACAACTAAATTATAAGTGCTAAAGTAGCGTTCTGCATCTACACTGTTTGCAGGACACCAAATTGATTGTATGGCCGCATTACCAAATTCCACATGTTTTATTTTTGTGGCAAGTAAGAGTTGGAGTGTGTCTGTTTTTACTCCACTTTTAATACTAGATACTAAATTATTAAAAAAAATGTGAATAACCCTCTAAACATTGGATCGTTGTTAATATCGAAAATAGAGGTAAATTCCTAAATAATAATAGTACTTCGTCGCTTTGGAAATTGCATTTACTTCCAGCTACAGATGGATTGAACAGTTGGTTTAATGATTCATAAAAAAGATTAGTCTCATTTATAGATAAATGAGACTCGAGTTTCAATAGAGCTTTACCGGAAGCTTCCTTGAGCATATTTATTAAATCTTTTTTTGTATTTTCATTACTTTCAAGAAGTAAGTTTTGTGTTTCGATAGGAAAAATGCCACCCATATTGTAATTTAAGGAATCTTTTATCCCCATAATTTCTTCCCACAATAAATGAGAAAAGGGGTAGAAAGATCCTTCCAGTTTGTTCATTAAATTGGTAAATTTATCGCATATTTCGCTAACATATTTACATTCAATTTTTAATCTAATTGTATCGGACTCATATAATTCAATGATTTTTTCTTTTGTAACATTTCTTAATTCCGAGCTTTTAAAAAAATTAATTAAGGCATCAAAATAAGTGTCCAAATATCTAACTGATTTGAACCATGATTTCCAGCGAGTTATGACTGGACTTGGAAATAGCACCGCTGGAAGATCTGGGTATGATATTTGCAAAAATGCAATATAATTTGATTTCATTTTTCTGGAATGCAAAAATGCTATTTTTAGTTTACTAATGTATTCATTCAGCAATTTCAACTCTTTCATGAATGTATTTCCCACCAAATTAATTTTGTGAGCCCAGCATTGAAAATGAAGCATTTTATTGCCAATTAAAACATTGAGGCTTTTATAACAAGCTGTCATATATGGCGCTGAATCTGATACAAATTCTACAATATCAGAATACGAAATTTCATACTCTTTAAGAGTATCTACTATTGTTTGCGAGCACGTCGTAGCATTAGCTGTATCTAAAAAATTACATGATGCTAAATACACATTTTGTTCACTTGCAGGTAACACTGTTTTAAATAAAACTGCAAACACACATCGTCCCATTTTATCAGAAGTTTCATCCACTATTATTACAAGAGGTTTGTTTTTTATTTCTTCTAATATTTCTTTCTTCATATCTGCTCCACATATTGGAACATATGTTCTCCGTAAATGATCTGCACACGGTAATTCACCAGATCCCTGGACATATTGACTAAAATATTGTCGCACTGCAGGATGGTCTAACTTTGCTAGCGGTATGTTAGCTTTAAGACACATGCTAACGGTATTTTTTATAAATGCAGATTTTTCTTGCCTTTTGACTACAATGTTTGGAATTGTTGATTGACGAGTATGACTTGTGGAAGGTTTTGAAACTCTTTTTTTATGGCTATTTGATTGTAAATGTTTGGTTAAATTATCTTTCTTTTTCCAATCTAACTGACAATTACAATGCCGGCACATCAAATTATTGTCATCATTTATATAAAAACCATCTTCTTTGTATGCTGCAGCTCTTTCTTTAATATCAACATTTGCTCGACCCATATTGTTGAAACTGAAAAAATACATATAATATTAATATTTAATAAACGTTGTAATAAGTAAAATAAAATAATCTTTGACATGTAAACTCACCAAGAGATTGTGACGAATAATTCATTAATTTGTGGAAGAAAACAGTTCTGAACGTATGCTCGCGTGCATATGTCAACAACACATAACCTCAAAAGATGCGAATGTCAATGTAGCGTCATAGACCACAGACAATAAGTTAAGCAGCTTAACTTATTGTCTGTGGTCTATGACTAGAGTTCGGGCAGACTGACCATAGACATTGAGAATCGATATTTGGAATAATTATTTTGCGATTTTAATTTTTTCACGTCTATTCACATATTTCAACAATTTCGCAACAATTTCGCATATATCACGTTTATCGCTTTTATTTCGCATTTATCGCAAAACGCGATAATCACGTATCTCTACTGATTGCCCTCTGTGCTGTTTCGATGAATCTCTTTGAATAATTTGCACTGCAACGGCAAACAAGCCAACTGACAAAACATGGCAAATTGTGAACGTAATCCTTGACAGGATTCACTGATATTTTATATATATTATATACATATGCTAATTTTTGAAAGTAGGTATCAACTATGATATATTATGTGCGAAAGTATTTTATATTCCATTGTGAGCCTCAACCGCATTTTTACCACACTTTTCTGACTCTATTAAGATTCAGGTGGTTATCTCAAATATTATACGATTTTTGGAATGAAAAACAATTCATGAAATTCAGGATACAACGGACATTACGTTCCGTGACTTTATTTATGTGTTTTTATTGCAATAATAATAGCACAATTTTTATGATACGAGAGACTTTGGTTCGATTTCAAATCGATTAAAATATTGGGTAACGTCTAGAATCAATATGTCACAATAATTGTATTTTAAATAAAATTAATAGTTATCGGACATTTTATCACATTCAATTGTTTATATATAAATAAAAAAAATCCTAATAAAATGTGATTGTACAAATTGTGGATAAATAAATGTATGTACATACATATATACGTCTCTCCAATCGTTTCGAAGATCGAACTGAGCTCTTTGAATCCAGGTGACTGCTTTAGCGGCTTATTTTTCAGTCGATTTGACGATTAAAGGTATTTTAACAAACACAAACACGCGGTCTAACACCAATGGTGAATAAATAAAAATAAAAATAAAAATTATTTTAAATGTTAAATAAAAGAAATAATTCGTGGATTCCGTGAAAATATTCTCAAAAAGAATGTTGATCTGTGGTTACTCAGAAAACATATGGTTATAGATATTAACAGCAAAAAAGTAGATTTGTCAGACGAGAATTGAACAAAACTTTAGAATTTACTATAAACATTTGTCTTAAATATAATAAACTAAATTCAATATGAAAAATATGAGTTCCAGCATATTTTTTCTTACAGAAAAGCACTAGAAAAAATTAAATTATTAACGTATAAATATATTCTACATCTCTCGTTACCAAAAAAGTGAAATAATCGAGGTGTTAATCGAATTTTATATGATAAACGTGTATTAAAGAATATGCTACTTTTAATAGTACATAATATTTTAAAGCAAACTAAAACGCTAAAATGTTACGTGGTTAAGCAACATAATCCATAATACTTAGATGCAATATTCTTCAGTTGCTAATGGAAGGAAAAATAGCAGACAAGCGCTTGAAGCGAAAACCTGTCATGGCTTAGGAGCAACTGTAAATGGACCCATCAAAGAATAGAACTTAATGTGGCACTGTAAACCAGCAAAGAAGTTTTCATATAGTGGTCAATGCTAGAAAACGGACAAATAAAAACGCACTAGAGTTGTCTCTAAATATAATAAATTATACAAATAAATATCCCCTATTATTGCTGACCACTGAGTCACCTCCCTCAAGTACAGTTAAAAAAACTATGCCTTAATGTGTTTTTCAAGTATGCTTATGCAATGATGCATACGTAAATATGTCGCTATGAAATTTCAGACATCACAACACAGTCGAGCGATTAAATCTCACGCGTGGTAATGGTGTATGGATAATAAATTCTAAAGTATCCTTTCCACTCTGAAAATAATAATACATAAATGGCGTCACCGATCTTGGGGGATGAAATTTAACTATGTCACAATGTTCACTATCAACTTCAAAATATCGTTTAATACCATTTGCGGTTTGATACGTTTATGAATCGACCTTGATGCAAAGAATAGAAATGTCCTACATTGACCATGACACGATTAAGCAAGATTATAATCGTTCGACTTAGAGACTTTGGTAATAATAAAAAATCCGAGTTTATTTAATAGTTCAACAAATATTTTTACCACCATGAAATGTGACACATTTAAATCGATTTCAGTTTATATTTACATTAACTACGTTTTGTTTATTTCATTAAAAATATGTCTGTCTATAGTTGTTCCATGTAGACTATTCATAAAAGTCACTTCAAATAGAATAATAACTCATTAAATTAACAGCAGCAACTAAGCGGTATCTGTAAGACCAGTAGTTTCTCAAAATTACCGCGACTAGCTTACAGTTAAATTAAAAATTTATATTATTTATTTTAATAATTATTTAAGTGGTGTAAATAAGTAACATGTAAATTATCGTTACTATTTTCAGCTAATCATTTAATCATATAAAATATTTCATAAAATGCACTGTCTTTTTTTGTCATAGCGTGCCTTGGGAAAACCTGGATTTAACAAATGCGTTTAGGAAATGAAGCTAAATAAAATCTTATAAAATGCATTGCATTAAATTTGCTTTTAAATTGGCTATTGATGTAACATACAATGTGCTCACCATTTCTAGCAACTGTTCACATACAAAGCCTAATAGATTAAAATAAATCTGCAACAATCAAACAAAACTTTATTTATTTGCTTTACGTTATTAGATAATCATAAAGCTACTCGTGAATTGATTTAAGTTACAGCCTTATTTTTCTGAATTTATTTTTGCGACAAAAATCCGATTTGAACTTTTAAGCTTTTAAGCAAGTTGATAATATTTTAATTTTACATTTTCTGTAATATAATAAATAAGATTATCATCAAAACATATTTTTTTATAAATAACAAAGTTAAATGATATTTTTTTCTATGTATTTAAATTTATTCTTGTCAAATATAACAGTAGTAATAACAATATTTAGGCGCGTGCAATTAATAAAAAATTAATCAGATATAGTTTATATTTATTTTTAAGTTGAATTGAGCCTTCTTTTCTAAAGAATATCTAACAAAGCATAAACACGAAACTAATATAACTTTTTTTTATTATGTATTGGCAAGAAGAAAACTAAAGTAAATATATTTTTATAAAATGTCACTAAGAAACCACATTTTTTTTTATCCATTTCCCATTTTACATATAATACGTTCGATAAAATAAGTAACGCTTTTTTTAAATAAACTCTGGATTTCAAGTTACCAAAGTTTCGGTAAATTGTGCGAAAAAGTTTTTTATGTAGCATATTAAATACATATTATATAATACAACACACTCATATTAATATTATTTATTTAATTTATTATAATATTAATAATAATCATATCTAAGACAGCTAAGAATAATTAATATATTTAATGGAAATTTAATATAATTTTAACCATGAAAATAATAAGCTTACTGCTTACCTTCCGTTCTTATCTGTTCTGATTTCGTTTTTTGATTTTCTCCTCTATTATGCAGTAAAAGGTGTCGTCCATATTGACTATATGACGATCGACCAGTTAATGTCAAACTTCTGACGATTTCTGACCCGCTGTAACAACAATTAGATAACGCTGTCGTTAAATCCGAGTCTATTTTCCAGCGTTTTATTTGTTTGGTGCCGAGAATACACGGCCTTAACGCTTATCGTGCGTAAAAATATATTGACCCCTTTGTGACCCGAAGGGGTCCGATAAACTTCTATTATTACTTTAATTGTTGATGCAATACGCGTTATTTGTTGCTTTATTGTATCATATGGCAGAGAAATCGCAGTAAATCACGCAGTGAAATGATGCATTCCGGAAACATTCATATTTATTATTATTATTTTTAATCCAGTTTAATGAAAGGAAAAATAAAATCAATTGAGATAACAACCAGTGGGGCTCATAGAAACCATCAAAATCTATAAAGTTATGTTTCACTATCTAAACTAACGCTGACTTGTATATGCTTAAAAGAATTTTATTTCTGTATGCTAATAACGTTCTAGTTTTAAATCAGGGGTGTTTAAATGAATTCCCAGATACTTAGTACAGCTATCCTGTGGTATCCATTTCCTATTTAGGGATACAGGAGGACAGGTATCATTGGATCTGATTCTCTATTTAGAAAGTCAAGCTTTCATTTTTAAGAGACGTTGCTGAAGACTATGTGATGCCCTATTTGTGTCAGATGCCATTATTATAGTGACGTCTAGAAGGCCTATCGTGTATGACAAGTATAGAATTGATCCTAGAAAGCTACCTTGAGGCACGTCCGAATATATTTCATATAACTTTTTGTACTTTTAGTAAGTATATTTTTAGTAAGATATAATTATCAGATAGATATTAAATGAGAGCAGCTTTTTAATTTTATATTATAGTCCAGAATACCATACTTTATCGAAGTACAAGTCGGTGTCGTACCTTTGAGCTCCAGGTTTGAAATAAGGGGTGATTTAGAATAACTTATTACATACATCTATATAGAATTTAATTATTTTTTATAAAGAAAAAACTCTCAATCGATCAACTTTATCGATCTTTATTATACTTTATCCATATAATTAGTCATTTTTATATAGATTTTTTGTGAGATGTGTATCAGAGATCAATATGCTATCTATATTGTTGTCTAGTAAGAATATCTTAAATTCTTGGGTTCTTTGCCGCAGTCCGTTGGCGTTCCAGATTGCTAGCTCGGTATTTTTATCATTTATTTATTCTGGATCAGGGACGGAATTTCAGATTTTTCCATGGGGAGGCGAGCAAAAGTTGGTCAGACAGTATTTCACTAAATATTTTTCTGGATAAATTCCTCCCCCCTCGTGGCAATAAAATTGTAATTGTAACGCTCGGTTATCTAGCGTTCATATTAAAAAAATTATAGCAATATTACGACTTACAATGAGTGAAAATCAAATTAAGTATATCTAAATCAATTTTTAACCAATAGGAGAGCGCAAAAAACAATTGTTCCTTCTCAGAAGTCAAAAATCAACGTCAAAAGCAATAAAATCGCAGTGGTAATTTATCGATATTGACACGTTGCATAGATTTTAAAGCTGATGTAATTTAATTTAATTATTTATTCAAGTGTATTTATTATACTTATATACCAGCATATTAAAAATACCTAATATTACTATAAGAATATGCACTGCCATCTCTTCTGGAGAGTACATTTATTTTTTCCCGTATGAAGCATACAAAAAGTAAAATTACTTCCATTATTAAGCGGGGACCCGACAAAGCCGCGCCGGACAATTCTGCGCCGACTAAGCCGCCCCGACATAGCCGCGCAAGACAATCCCGCGCAATACAACCCCGACATTTCTGCGACGATAAAGCCGCGCCGACATTGCCGCGCAAATCAAAATTATAAAATTGAATAAAATGAAAGAAAATGATTTTTTTAATTCTAATTATTTTGTTTTGTGGACAGCTCTATCACTAGTGATTCGCTTTTTGAACAGTTAGTCATAGATTGGATGATGCTAGACAGTTACAAAATATACCGAAATGAAAAGAAATCAATACAATATCATTAAAAAAGGTTAGGTTGTTTGGTTCTACATTGAAAGTCGGCGCGAGCGGTAGCGAGACGCCTCCCTTTTCCGATATATATTTGTAATTATTAATAAATAAAAACCATGTTATAAAATTAACTTTGTTTTGACTTTGCGCGGCTTAGTCGGCGCGGGATTGTCCTGCGCGGCTTTGTCGGAGTGCCTTATTAAACCATATATTGATGCACGTATATAGAAATGATAAGCAAAATAAAGACATTAAAAATATGCTTGCATTAAGAATAATATTTTGTGGAAAAAGTTAAGTTGTAGAAAATAAATATGAAATTATATATACGACCTTGACAATTCTTTTTTGGGCAATGCAGTCTGAAAGATCGAAAAGGTTTGATTTGACACCCCTATTTTAAATGATTTCTGAAAAAATCTGATACTGATTCTAAATGTCACAAATAAGTAGTTAACTATGCATCATCCTGTATTAGCAATTTTAAATTTGTATGAAAATAAGTATTATTTTTTGATAAAAAAATTATGCAACGTCGAAGTATAATAATTTATATGATTTTATTATTGATGGTAAATTTATTTAAATATTTATGTATGTATGTAAAATGTAAGATCACTTAAAAGTAGCTTTTATGTGTTACATAAATAGCATCAATAAAGGGATGCTTTAAGGTATATCCTAAACTTTGATATTTCATGAATGGTATTCATTAATATTTTAATCTGAATTTTGAATGCTTATTAAATATTTATGAAATACATATAATTAATTAAATATTCTTCCCAGGTATTTTAAATTAGTTCACAGCTATGCCAATTATGTTAAATTAAACGATACTAAATTGCATTTTTAAATAATGTATTACTCATTTAAAAAGCTTTAAGAGACATATTCAGATATTGTATTTATAATAGTAAATTACATATATTTATCGTGTTTTAATTAAACGAATATTCAAATATAACATTTTTTCAACATCACAAATTACAACTTAAATATCTACGAATTTTATGTCTCACCCTAATTTAGAAACGAATGATACGCTTTCAATAGGGCTCGTAACGAAATCACGATAATTAGTAACAGTGAAAGAGTGGCTGGCGTCTATGTTTTTTTCTTTATAAAAAATAATTAAATTCTATATGTAATAATTTATTCTAAATGACCCCTTATTTCAGTCCTGGAGCTCAAAGGTACGACACCGACTTGTACTTTGGCCCCAATTACAAAGTGTGACGTCTGGTCGAATAATGACAACTCTCGATTCTCGGACGAAACGACCTACAATTTAAACGCTACAGTGTGTCTCATAAAGAGTATCTTTAAATAATTGTATTGAAGTGTTAATTATATGATTCAAGAATATATCATACTAGTGTCCCCACTAAAAAGATTGTTAATTTTACATTAAACCATTAAATACAATACATGTTTATAACCATTTTCATGTTTTCGGTTTTGTTAATAATATACAATGTAATAAAAAATAAAACGGTGGTATTTACAATTTAAGGGAAAAAAACCTTTAAAATTTAAGTGGAAGAAACAATGGAAGTGCTAATTAGTGTGTGTTCTTCAGACTCAATATGTGCTTTGTCATTTTTAGCTAATATTTAAATTTAAGGTTGTTTTATCATAATCTGATATAATAAAAAAAGGGGCAATTTAACTAGGCGGCACCTTGGTAACACTAACGTGCCATTTTCTTGGGCGGGCTTTGACGGGAAGACTACGACCGGCGGCGCCTCTCTTAAAAACTTTGAGGCTCAATTGGATAGGCTGTACAAAAATATTAATAATTTTACTATTGACAATATTATGATACTTAATTCATTTTATTATTTAACTATTGTACATTCAAGAATTGCAGGACTTTGAGATATTTTACTCATAAATAGGCATTATATATATATATATATATATATATATATATATATATATATATATATATATATATATATATATATATATATATATATATATATATATATATATATATGCTGTGCAAAAATAATTAAATAAAAGTGCTAAAATAGCTTATCCAGAGCCGATTCGGTTCCAGCCGCAGAATCGATTTTTTTATTTACACTATTAATAACATAAAGCCACAGCTGCACGTTGACACTTACTAATTGAAAGCTTTATTACAATTAATAAAATGTCACTGATTCATAGATTTTTCAACTTTTTGTGCTAAATTGCCAAATAAACTGGAAACATAGAGATCCATTTTGTGATAGTTTTATTTAATGTGAATAATTTTATTAAATAAAAATAATGTAAGATAAGCAATACAGTCTTTAGAAAACATTTAATATAAAATATGAAGATATACATCTCAAACTCAAGAGTAAAAAAATTAAAGTTGAATTTTAAATAAAGAGAAGGGCGTAGCCTGTTTTATCGTGCAGTGTAAAATGTTGTGTACTCTAAATCTAAATTTCTTAATTTATAAAATATTAGAGTGTATTTGGCGCGCAGCGCAAAAACGGCTATTTAAAAAAAATACCAAGGCTGTACAACATATTTACATATACGCCAGTACTCTCCACCGACAGCCTTTAAATGTTATGTGGGGATCACACACAGCCTCGTTTATATGGGATCCTATTCTTGAAAGTTGCGTAATTACTTTGACCAAAAGTGATTATTTAGACAATAATTACATAAAGGCTCTCGTTACAGCTAGAACTAAAAGGTTTCTTCATAATTAACACGCAATGATTCTCCGGTGCATTGAATGAATATTTCTTCGTTATGAAACAGTCACGGGAAACAATATATCACAGGAAGATAAATAGCACCGTGAGGCCACAGCATTCCCGTTGCACAATTCGACCTCGAAAGGCGTATAAATAAGTCGTTGTTAATGATGATCACTGAATGTTGTGATTGGTCAGCAAGCTTTGCAGTCCTGGATACTTAAGCCTGGAAATGCAGTCACAAGCAGTCACCTGGCAGACTCCGGAAGTGTCTTCAAGACTCCGGCAGATACACGAAGAGACCAGCAGATGTGCCCCCACCGACCGACGCGAATATACGACCTGAAACTTCCGAGCACGATTATCGTAGCAAGAGGAACCACCTCTAGACACTGTCACTACAAGATCCCTGAGGATCTTCCACGGACATCATCCCTGCGCCAGATTCTCCACCACTGTTCTGAGTAAAACGATACTCGCCTTTTACCGAAAATCCTGAACATATGTAGTTGATTGTTTGATTATCAAATATATTTTACTTTTACTTCCAACTGCTTTTGGCGTTTTTTATGCATTTTTTTAATGTCTATATAATATTAAAAATAAATATTTAAATAAAAAAATTTAACGACAAATAAAGACCGAAATCTTTTTTTAAATGCAAGTGACAAATTCCTTTGCATGGTAAAACTATCTGCTGAAATATTTCGGTCAGATTTTGCACTTGTAAAGAGTTACACGCCATTTTAAGGGGTGCCCCATTATTATGGCCAAGGCTGTATTTTTATTATGATAAAAAATGTTCTAATAGACATTCATATATAAAACACGTACAGAAGCAATATCAGACATTTCACATTTACCTAGTTATGAGTGAAAAATCGTTTTTTACTATTTTAAAAATATAAAACACAAAATTTAATGATTTGACAAACCGCCTACGTTAAAAACAAAACATTATATCCATAACATAACATTACATTTTAAAATATACTCTTTTACATTATATTTTAAAATATATTATAAACATTTGTCTTAATTTTGGTTGTCGTGGTATTATCGAGTGTAAACACGAAACGTGCTTTCATTAAACAGCCTTAAAATAAATTTACCATAAAAAACCCAAGCTTTCCAACGATAATATTCTATTTTATTTTTACTAGTCATTAACATGTCAATTCGTTACGTCAACATTTAGTGGATAATAAACTGTTAGTAACATACTGTCTATAAAAATTACACCCTTCCTACTAGCGTGCGACTATTTTCTTTAAGAACATCGTTAAAACTATCAGACAAAGCAATGGTGTTTGCTAACATTATAAGAAATTAATTTCGGTTGAGTAATTTTAATGTTTGAGAAGTTGTTCTGAGCACCACCGTTATTGTTAATTACTCCGATTGTCCCCAATTATGTCTATAATTATAACGTTATTTTATTTTATGGCAATTTTGATTATTCATATTTAAACCCATTAATTAAAACATAGAAAATATATTATAATTATTTTGTTTACTTGTCATTTCCTATATAAATAAATATAACTGATTAATTATAAATAGAAACAGATATTAAAATTTTAATTAGACATAGTTCTGAAAAAATAAATTATTTTTTTGTAGGTACTAGATTTTCCTAATGGTATCCCATTCTCAAACCCTGAGATTTTGTGGGATAAGAAGTTCACACATTAACTGCCTTATATAAATAGTTATACAAATCATTTAAAATTATCAAAAATAATAATAACATGTCTTTAAAGCATTGATTTTGGTTTTTATTTATAAAAAAACATATGCCGTTATCTGGATCTTGGTTAGCTGGTAGAGAGGTAATCCAAAATGTGGGTTGAAAGAAACCCTGGCATCAGATCAAGAAAAATGAAAGTACTTGCGCTGTCTTCCTAGTTTTGATTGATGACTCAAGATCAACTGTCAAGCTTGGCTCAAAACTGTTGCTAACCCTGGTACCTGGCAAAGAAATGAGGTTTCTCAGAAGCACCTGGAAATGTGTGAATAATCGAAAAATCCGCGCTTTATAAATATTTTTTTTTAAATAATCCTTATTACGATTTCAATCTTTAAAGTGATTCTGAGAAACGTCGTTATCACCTTCGGGTGGCAAACAATATATTAAATTTAAAACATATTTATGTTCGATAGTATTTTTGTATTTTGAATCAACATTGAACTGTTAAAAATCAATGGAGAACACATAGGAGAAAAGAGTAGTGTAAATTAAGTTTAATTAAATATTTACTTTATTTCATGTAATTTGACAGTACTCTATTATATTATATAAATATAGATATAGCAGCAATATAAAATTAAATTATTTGATTATTTAGACATATCTATAAACAAAAATAATATTAATAATACAATTGATTAGTTATTAATAAAATATTTATTGTCACTCACGGTTAATTGGAAACGCTCCACACGGATCTGTGTATTTATTATATAAGACATTTTAATAATAATGTTATTAATTTTTTACCACGAAGTTGTTATTTATATTCATTTTTTAATCATCCTGAAATTAGTATCTGTAAAAAATTCTGAATAATACAAATATATGAAGAGCATTTTGTATTAAATTAATTACTATACTCTGTACGGAATGCCAAATACAACACAATATTAGCAGCACTGGCTTAAGCTTTTAATTATTTTGTGAGAACTGAGTTTCAGTCTTTCGAAATATATATTTTAATAAATGTAATTTTCTTAAGGTTCTCTACATATTTAGCATCATAAAATCTGAGTTGAGCAATATTTCTAGATAATGTTGCACCTACTTATATTATATAATAAAATATATGGGTGTCAAATTTTCGCTTAATGAAAACCTTTAATATACTAATGACGTAAATGTAAACAATAAAAATATATTAAAATTATACTTCTTTATATGTTAAAATAATGGTATGAATAAAGCTCTCAACAATGGCGATGACGTAAAAGTGTACACTTAATTGTTTTCAGTAACAATGGAGTTTTGTGTACTGCTTGTCAAACAGTGGTGTTATCAAATTTTCAGAAATGCGATCAATAAATTTAAAGCAGATTTTGATTAGTGTTTTAATTCGTTAAACACGGAATATAGTAATGAAGCTTTATACACACAGTTTCTAGGTTGGGAATTTATCAAATTCATTACTAAATAACAGCTACTTTTTTTCGATATTGAGAAAATATTTAATTCTTATTAAAATAATAACAGTTTCAATATACATCAATATAATTTTATCATCAACATAATAAACATATATTAATTAACATGCTAACAAGTGTATTAGTGTACTTCAAAGTAGATGGATTAAAATTTTATACAGTAATCAAACTTCAGTCAATTATCCCAGTGTTTATATTAAAACTAATGTGAGCAAAAAATAAACTATTGATATGGTCAAAATACGAGATCTAGAATTTAACATTCAATATTATGAAAATATATTTTGAACATTAATTTCAATTGTAAAGAAGCTATATATGCCAAATTAACTCAATAAATTATTTGTATAGTTTATTTACTATATATGTAGAAATAAAAGGCATATAACCATCTATATGACTAGTCTTTTAAGATCAGATAAATTTTACATTAATAAAAAATAAAATTATACATTAATTGAAATATAAACACATCCCAAGAAGTTATATTAAACTCAGACAAACAAAAACAACCAGTCAATTGGTCATGTAATCAGTCATTACTTATGGAGTTTGGTCATTTTCATGAAACCACTAGTTTGTTTTAACAGTAAATTTAAACTAAAAGAAATTAACTTTTTAATAAATTTAATACATATGAATGTTTAATAATTCTAGATGTCAGATGTTTTAATATATCAAAAGTTACTTTTTTACACTGTATTCATGTAAAAAAAATAGAATAAAAATATTCAGCAATGAAACACTATATAAAATTGTATTGAACGATCTTTGATGATTAAATTTTCGCATGCATAGAGTAAAATTAATAATAATATACATGCATATAACATAAAACTTAAGTTTGATGTATAACCGAAATCAGATAACAATTTATTAAAACATCAATAAGTGTTATAATTTCCCATATTTTACAGTTACCATTTTCCAAACTAAAATTAAAAATATATAATCCACAATTGAACATTTAATTGGCAATCTACGAATCTATGTGCTTTTTTATATTCACTAAATTATTTTAAATTATACCTTTTAACATAGTAAGTACACAGATTGGTTAAAAGCTTTGTACTGTTTAAATTTGTATAATCATCTTGAACACATTTGTTTTGTAAAAAGTATCAAAATTTAATGCGAAAGGTTGTTTCGTTGTTCGCGAAGATATGTTGTGAAAGGCCTGGAAGCAATCTAACGAAAGTGCGTTTCACAACTTGAATAAATCTCAACACTCGTCAAAACTGAGCTGACAAGTTGAACAACTCGAGTACTTCATATGTTAAAAACACAAAACTTCAGTGAGTAGCTAGCTCGAGACAATTAAACAGAACAAAAGTTACGTCCAACATATTTAAAAATGAATACATACGAGATTCAAAAGTTTTAGATTAAAAAATGAAGTATTATTGGCAAAAATAAAATTATTACATGTTCAGTTTCATATGTATTATTTTCAGTCGTTCGCCACTAAATAAACTTTACAATAATATTCTTGAAGAAGAAATTTTATGGATATAAACGTCAAATTCTTGTCTTATAATTAATACATAATACAGAAAAAATAAAGAAAAGTGTCAACCTAGACCCGTCTAAAATTAATAAAAATTATCACATCTATGGTTCGTATTGACAAATGACTGAAAATATTTCACCACCCAGTCGTTTTGCTAGCCACGGATTCTTGACGACGGCCATTTTCAAGCACTCGCAATTAAACTTCGCCAAAAGGTTTGTATGCAACGTTCTGCCCATTCCTTCGATAATTACCAAGTCTACATCTTTTTCTCGGATGGCTTTGCAAAGACCTGCAAAACAACATAATTATAAAAACTTTCTCTTTGGTTTATAACTTGAATAAAACACGTTTCTTTTACTAATAAATTTCTTAATATTAGCAATACATTCATTCGGTAATAATATAATTGATGGAGCTTAAATAATTAGACTTTACAAAACAATTATGAATTCAGCAGCATCGCTTATTGCTGTAATATTATTATTGATTATGATTGAAAACATATTTTAAAAATCAATAACTATATATTTGTTAAGCAAGTGTTAAGAAACAACGAACAAAATCAGCGTATTTTAAAAATAAGAAGTTGAGAGGATGCAGCTGACTTTATCTTGTAAATTTTTATTTTTTAGAAAATTACTTTCTTTATATTTTTTTTTATATAAATACATATTTATGTATATTTTGATTTTTTATATACTTTATACAAACTAATGTGTTCAAGTTGATATATTTAAAGCAGAACAAAAAGGTTTAATATTAATCTTTATAGTAATAAGCATTAATGATTCAATGAAAGTGAATGAAAAAAACAGCACATAGATTTGTAGAATTTAGATAATCTAAGAATGTATTAGAAGATGTATAAGAATGTGTGAAAAACGGAACATAGATTTGTAGTATCTAGGTAGATTAAAGAAATGTTTAACGACATACAACTTTCGGCGAGAACTCAGCGAATCGTTTCCAAAAACTCCTAAAAGATAGGTACAGGGATACAAAAACCTCCACAACGCTTAAGGACGGGTTCGGCACATTTGTGGTATTTTCGAATTTCAAAGATGGAATTATGTATTATGAATCATTATTTCTGTTGTTCAATTTTATTATTATATTATAAAAAAATGTGTTTTTTCAAGTAAACGTTCTGAAAAAAATTGTTGAATATTTATTGCTTACCTTAAAAAAAAGAGAAGAAAATAATATTGCTTTTTGAACAACTTTTGAAATATATTTCAGACATGAAATGGTTAAGAGGATATTTGGTTATTCGGGATTCCAAAATATAGATTCCGATTCAAGAATGCTGCGAACTAGTGTCATAGAGGACGGATCGTCAAAAGGAAACGTGCTCCTCATAACAAAGCATCTCAGAAGATTTTTCGTGGTGACCGGATTATTACGCACACGAAAATTCTAAGCATAGACGACTCTTTGGTTGTTAAATATATTTTATTTTTAATTATTTTTCTCTATTTTTAACCACTTAAACGCCAGCGATTCATTGGTGAGTCATTTATTATTTTTTTTAATTATTAAAGATTATTGTACTAGCTTTATTTATCAGTAAACCAAGTATTTTATATTTATTTTTAGAAAGAGATACTGTCGTATGAAGAGAAATAACAGGTGACTCACTAAAAATTCGCAGGCTTTTAAAGGGTTAAGTAAAAACTTGTGTTATTATAGGAAATGTAAGTATCATACCAATGTAAATTACTAATATAATTGTAAAATATTAAATGCACGCATCACAATAAAAAATTAGAACTTTCTTGTTGTGATGCGTGCTAGTACTTGTTTTTATGTTTATAATATACAGGTAGTTCTCGAGTTACGACCACCTCGACTTACGACCATTCGGAGTTACAACAGAAAAAAAAAATGTAAAAAAAAAATTTTTTTTATGTCATACATAATTTCAAGACTGGTTTGATAACTGTTTCATTCCAGAAGTAAAGAAGAACTGCGATGAAAACGACATAGCCTTTAAAATTTTATTGATTCTTGACAATGCTCCAGGCCATCCTCCACACTTAGGGGAATCACATCCAAATATAAAAGTGGCTTATTTACCTCCAAACACCACCAGCATTCTATAGCCGATGGATCAAGGGGGTATTGCTAACTTCAAAACCCATTATTTAAGAATCACTTTTGCCCAAGCAATTGCAGGAACAGACAAACATCAGACATTGAGAGAATTTTGGAAAAATTACAACATCTTTCATGCAATAAACAATATCTCAAAAGGACGGTCCAAAGTAACGACGAATTGTATGAACGGCATATGGAACAAATTCTTAAAAAGATATAATGATAATATGTATTTTAATAAAGAAGGGGAAATAGATGAGATAGCAAATATTATTGTAAAATGTGCTCAACAACTTAATCTGGAAGTTGATAATGAAGATGTAATTCATCTTTTGGAAAATGATGTTGAGGAACTCACAAACCAAGATTTGATTGAGATTGAGGAACAACGAGTTGCATAAAAAAATGTAATGGAGCTAAAAGAATTAGATGAACTCGAAGAACCACCAAAAAAATTTGTGTTAAAAGACATGGCTGCAGCTTTTAGCCAAATCAATGATGCTATTAAAAAATTTGAAAATATGGGCAAAGACATCGATAGATCTTCGAGGGTACACGGCCTTATTCAGCAAGCACTTGCGTGTTATTGTGAAATTTATAGAGAAAAGAAACAACAAACTGTACAAACAAACCTGGACGTTTTTTTAAGTAAAACAAGCACTATCACTGCACTTGCTGAAAAATCTCAAGAATTAACAATGGATATCAGTAGCACAGATGATAAAAATACTCTAGATCAATTCTTATAAGTAAATTATTTATGTAGATATTTGCTAAAAAGTATTTAATTAACAACTTGCAGTCAGCAATAAAAGTGGTTTTTGTATTTCGCATGTATGCATTGTTTTTAATTATTTTTTGTATGATTTTCGACTTACGACCAAGGTGGTGGAACGGAACCCCGTCGTAACTCGAGAACTGACTACACACTCAATACAAAACTTGAAGATGAGAACCAAAAGTTCCAAAGTGAATGGAAAGATTTGTACTTTTTCATTCATATAAAAGACAACGCTGTATGTTTGATTTGTCGTGATTCTATATTTTATTTTAAAATCATACAACTTTAAAAGACAATATGAACAAAAACATAGCGAAATTGATTAACTTACTATTGGCGGATGGCAATCATTAAAGATCAATCTGACAACTCAACAAAACATATTTCACAAGCAAACTGCACAATCAAACGGTATTGTCAGTGCTAGACTTTGAGTATCTCACATTATTGCTTAGAAAATGAAGCCCTTTACAGACGATGACTACATCAAAGTGTTTAATTACGCAGTTGAAGAAATCTGTCCAGAAAAAGTGAATCTTTTTACTCAAATTAGTCTCTCACGTCAATCTGTAGTAAGAAGAATAACCGACATTTCGACAGAAATTTGTTCATCGCTCAACCCAATTACAAAAAGCTTCATATATTTTTCACTAGCTTTGGATGAAACATCAGATATTAATGCTATTAATGCTCAGCTTGTTATTTTTATTAGAGGTGTCGACAGTCAAATGAATGTCACAGAAGAACTACTCGATCTTGTGAGTTTGAAAGATATAACCACAGGGAGAGATATTAAAGACGCTGTCATAAATTGCGCGCAAATTCGTCAGGTAGATTTGAAAAATCTCATAGACATCGCAACAGATGGTTAGAAAAAAAGTTGGTGCTGTTAATTTTATTCCTGAATACATAAAAGCTTCAGGAAAAAGTTCAAATGATTATGAAATGTTCGTTTGCTATTGCTTTCTGCGCATCGATAAGTATTGAATACGAATTTGCAGATATTTAAAAAAAAACTCAAATAGCACGCAATTTCGTAAGAAATTTTCGGTTGGTATAAATTTTGCCATCATGAGTCGGTGGTTTTTAGTTTTATTTTTTTTGTTGAAATGGATGCCTCGAATGTTGATGAACCGAAAAATAAATAATCATCCAAACAGACCAATACAAAAAATATATTGACATATTTTTAAATATACATATGTATATATATTGATCATTTATGAACAGAATTTTTACTTTTAATGTAAGTTTTTCTCGACAGAATGTTCCCACCGAGATTGTAGAAATGTTCTGATGGTAAATGAGATGGGGAAATGACATTTTCTGACACTAAACAGAGGCCCATCACCTTAAAGAATCTGAATCACTCTGTAGCCTGCAATTTTAAATCATCAGCATACAAAAAAAATAAAAATTTTTAACTGCCGTATTTATGTTATTAATAAATAACGAGAAAAGCAGAGGGCCTAGGTTGGACCCTTGAGGAACTCTCGAAGAGGTAAAATATTCTTTAGACAATCGGCTGTCAGATGCCACAAACTGTCTACGATCGCTCAAATAAATAATGTAATAAATAAATCATCAATGTATACAAAACAATTCAATAAATATGAATATATTTTTAAAATTTTATTATTTCACATTTTTAAAGTTTAATTTGAGAATAACCTCCAATATTCATGATTGCTATCAATTACATGTATTATGTCATAGAGATCTAGATATTTGTTTTAACACTAGTTGTCATTCAATGATCTGATACATTTGTGTACTAAACAAATTAAAATAAGTGATCCCTTAACAATTTCACTGCGGTTGATATTTTTGCGTATTATTTCGAAATTTGTTAATATGTGTTATTTTAAAAAATATTATGGTTCAATAAATTCAAGTGATTTACAGCCTTAAATTATAGTAAATAACCATATTATTAAGTTTCAAGGTTTATGGCACCTTTAGGTACCCAATGAGTACTCCTTCCACGGTCGCATCAGGCTCAAGAGTTTCGACCCATTAGCGATCGGATATTACCTAGCCTGGTTTTCACGTCTGCATACTGCGCATACAGGCTCTAAGCTAGGCCTCCTTCCTAGGTCGTCATGAAAAACGACCTGGACGGGTAGACCGTCGCGATTTAGCTACTGATGGTCTCTGGCATCACTATCCTTTTTGGAGACGGAACCCAATGAGTACTGGCGATTTTTTTAATGACACGATTGGAAGCCATCCGCAGTGAAAAGGTTAATACATATGGTATCATAGACACATGTTGTATCATCGGCCATTTTAGTGTTAAAATAATTTTTATTTATAAAAATTGTATTAAATATGGGTGAATGTTATCGACTATTTTTTTTATTAGATAATAAAATAAATTACCTATATCCAATGTTTTCAGATCTAAACACGGACTCTTCTGTCCGCTCTCCATAACCACCAATTTATTAGATTCCCTAGCGTTCCTTATAACATCGCATATTTCACCAGCCTTTGTTAATATATCCCTCAGTTCTTTGTGAGTGACGTCGTTTAGAGCAGGTTCTGAATTAGCGCACATTATGACGCTCGTGTTTCTTAACAGTAATTGTCTCACAAAGGGCAACACGCCCAAAATGACGTCCACGCCACTATTGTCGACAAATATTGTCGCACAAATATGCGGCGGACCCTGAAATTAATCATTAATATACAAATTGTGAATCTTAATGTGTTAATATGTAAAAAAAATCACCTTCAATCTTTTGAGCCACTCATCTAATCCGTCAACGAGCCAAGGTCGTTTCTGAATTTTTTCAAGTGCTTCTTTTAAACCAAATTGCGTATCTGCTTCTAAAATATCAGATATGGCCCTTGCCCCCCAATCGAACATGTTACCTAAAAAATATGCAGTTAATAGATACAATATAATTTATTTATGTGATGCTTTAAAAATTGATAATATAAAATAATTCGCAATAAATCAGTATTATTTTACACACTGTAGACGTCATGGGTAATATTTAATATTTACACCAATAATAAAAATATTTTGTTATAGTCTCTATATTTTTTTCTAAATTCAATGCCCTTCTTTTTGACGTTTTAATTCATAATAATTGTAGTATAAGTGTCAAACCATTTTTGTTGACCAATGAAGGTAGATATGTAATGGCAATAAATAAAATATTTATATTTAATTTAATTAATTATAACATATAAGTATGGATATAATAGGAGAAAAAATTGTAAAGTATTCATTCATCTATGAGAATATTTTAATTCAATTAATAACCTGCTAATAAACCTTTGCACAACTCTTTCCATTTTTCATCGTAATCTTTTATATTGTCGATTTCGTCTAAGCGTTCTTTGAACTTTTTGATCGATATATTATTTTCTAGCGACTTCTGCTTCAGCCACAGATCCACGAATCCCTGAGATCGTAAACAGTTCTCTTTCAAATCCAGCAGCAATCTCACCGACAATCGGCCATAACAACTGTAATCAAACACATAAATCAGTTCGAGCCTAAGAGCATTTTGTCAATATATAAAAAAAAACACAGATAAGATAAAGTAAAAGCAAACATTACAACAGTCAGACATACGTTATCAATTATTCTGTTGTTCTTGAGAGATTAACGGATGCACGATAACGATAACGATAACGTACGAATATAATATATTGTATTGTAAAGTAATTGAATTATTTCGTATTGAGGTTGAACGTAAACGAGTTAATCTTACAGTGGATCCTTGCGTATTTTTCCTATGGCTTCAATGTAGCACGTTTTGAATTTCTCGGCTCTGTCTTCGGCCGTTGCGTCTTCAATGTTGTTTTGTAACGCGTATGAAACATTTCTGTTAATCAAGTTTTCGAAGCAGTTCAGCCAAAACTCTCTCGCTTCATCGTCGATTATAAGGTCTATAGTATCCGGATTGTATTCCGAAGGATTCAACAGCAATGGACAAACTTGTGATTCATTCATAATTGCGCATCCTATCTATCCTAATGCAGAGAAAATACAATATAAGTACAAACAGAAATAAATGTTGACAGGACTAATAAAAATAGGAATTTAATGTAGGATACATATTTGAATTAAACGTGTAATCGTATTAACTTTCTGACATATCATCGAGTAAATATTATTGTTGTTGAATTTATAACTCGTCTTAGTTCTTATAATTAAATTATCTACTTTAACTTAAATTATGAATTTTGGCATATGTAAATTTATAAGTTTCAAAGGTCGAGGTTAGAGTTTGACTTTCAATGTTAATGTATGTGCGAAAATATTAGCAAACTTATGTTTCTAACCTTAAACTGTTTGAGAGTTAACGTTGGTCCGAGGCTATCTTGTTCGGAATTGAATGGTGCCCCCGACCCCCCGCTCCGCTGCTGTTTGTTCTGTCAAACATAACACTATTTTTTTCGACCATAAACAAAAATTATATTGTAATAAAATTAAATATGAATAAAAAATATAGTTTAAATGATTGTGATATATACATTATAAAGTATTATATTTTAATTTGAAAAATAGTTTGCATTTAAAAATAGTTTATTTTATATGTTATTTAATTAATAGAGAAACTTTTTTTATATGGGTTTGAATTATAATATATTTTATCAGCCTAAGGTTTAAATCCTATATATTTTGCCTAAATTATTATTTTGTTAGTTAAATATAATATTAGTAACCATAGACATTGCACATTGTTTGCCTAATTAACTACCTTGACTTCGCCTTTAATATTTTTAATGTTTTGGTAAATATTCCAAATCCGTCTGATTATTATGAAACCGCAATGCAAGATTATTTATTATTTCATTAACCTTTAGAGATTTACATATATTATAGTCTATTTTTAACTATCATACTTCATTAGAATAATATTATTATAAAATGTAAAAGTGACACCTTGTTGAGTTTGCCCTTAATTTAGAAGCCGAATATATTTTTTTATAGCAAATATTATACATAAAAAATGCTACTCACTCACAGATGGCAGTAGTGCAAATTTTAATATAATTTTCAGCGAATAAATGATTAAACAATTTAGTTGTTTATGTGTATCTTTATAACTCTTGTAAAAGTCGCATTGCTCGTTAAACGTTTATTTAATTATAAATATTTCTACATAATAACTCGTTTCACATTAATTAAACCTACTCTTGAAATATAATACATATTGTAAAATAGAACAAGAACGGAAACACCGACCTATTTATTATTTGTACCATTATCAGTAAAAATCTACCTTGAACTATATGTTTATGTAATTATTATTTGTATATGTTACAAAAAAAGTGTGAATTTCGATAATGCATACATTACCTAGTCAATGTATGCACTGTCAAATCACTTTATGAACAATGTTACTATTCATTGTAGGATTTCAAATTAAATAATTTATTTATTTAATATATATTTTAAAGCATTTATGTAAAGTAAATCTTGTTGTCAATTTATATAAACCTCCTTTAAACTAAATTTGTTGCAAATAGTTATTCATGGGGTGTCCCCTGTTCTGACTAACGCTATTTTTTATTGTGTCTACGATTACTCGCTCGCGTTTAAGTTGATTGTTAAAAACGCTCGTCAGTCAAATCTTGTTCATTGACGTTGTAACTAGCTCACGTCGGAGAGTTCACGCACTCACTAGCGAGTTAAAGCATACATTATCTAGCGGAAGTATACTCATAGTTAGTGCATACATTGTCTAGGCATTGTATACTTCATCGAAATTTAACGCTTTAACTGTAACATATACATTTTACATGTAGGTATATTATTAAACGCAACTTTTTAATTATATATATATATATACAATTAGATATAGATCATCTCAATTCGTAATAATTATCGTATTTTTGTTTATGTAAAAAGTCTGCTGAACAATTTTTACAACCTTGTTTAGTTAAATCGTGCGTTTATCTTAATCTTTGTACGAGAGAGCTTAAAAGCTTCGTGGGAAATGGCTCGTTTCGTTCGAATGAAATATGTTTTAACGTTTTAATGAATATTCATCACTTTGAAATATGTATGTATAACAACAACGAACCGAGGAGGGCATAGTGATGACACATTTTGGTCGGTGGCTATATTCTGATGAGTCAGATCCACCGAAACGTTTCCTAACTACAAATTAGAAACACCGAAAATATGATTCATGATTCGGGAGACGTCTTAGTGTTACGAATTGGCTTCTGTAATTTAATTTGCATACAAGTAATCATTTATATGTAGATAAATAAAAATATTGAGGTTGTAACAAGAAACAAAATTTTATATTAATCTGAAATAAACAAATAATATGATTAATTTTATATTGCTTGATCATTAACTATATTATAATATCAGATCTGGATCATCTATACTTTAAATGGTTACTTTTCTAAAGTCTGTACCTAAAAATGCTTCTGGAGGATATCTGACATGATTGAATCAGATACAGAAATATAAATAATTAAAATACTCGGATTATTTCTGTTAAAACTGACAAAATACATTTCGGATAGTAGATCTTTATTTATTTTTCACTAATATGCAATTAAAAACACATAAATATTTTTTAGCTGTAAGAATAAGTGTCTCCAGGTGAGCGAAGGAGCTAATTTATTATTTATATAACAAAAGCTTGCACGAAAAAGATCAATTAAGCCGTATTGTTAAACTAAAATTCTCTAATGCCTTCCTATTTAATGAAGTATTGGTCATTCATACACCATTGCGGCTGTTTCCTTTCGTTCTACAGATAATCCCCAAAAATACTATATCTATGCCTAAAACAATGCCTTTTATTTCGAAGCGCGTCTGATACTATGCTTTATTGTATAAAAAGTAATAAACGGTTTGAAAGTTCAAATTATACTGTTGGGTTCATCAACTGAAACACTCCCAATTTACAGTTGGAAGGATAACGCACATTATAATCATTCAAATATGCCAGTTCTACTCGCGATAAAAACGTTTTAACCATTGAAAAAAAAATGTTTTTTTTTTTCATTTATTATGAAACACAGTGGGAGATCACTTAACGGTTTCCAATTTATCTTTCGGCAAAAAGCAAATTAATTTTAAGAAATTCGCCACTCTTCTATAATTCGTCATCCCACCAAAAACGGACGGACCACAAAATTCACCATGTAGGGGCCATGAATATAAATACTGCAACCTTGGCAACTAGAAATTACTTCCACTCAGATATTTAGTATGAGACACTTAATACGAGGCACTACTGGGATCTACACTTGAACATCTATATTAGAGTTTTAGGCAGTTGAACTTCAAGAACCTCCAGCTTGGACCGCAACCGAGAGGATGTCAACTTAACTTCAGACTAGCAAAGATCGCAGAAACCGCCGCTTCTCTCTTCTCATCCACTGGCTCAGCTCAACGTCTGGAATCTAGAGCGACCCACTTTGGAGACTCCCAACAGTGATATAATTTTAACTAAGGAGAGTTGTTGTATGAATAACTACATTGATGTCTACTAAATAAAAAAATTAACAAATTTTTTTTCCACTAAGAAAATGTAGTTACCAAGCACAGAAGACCATGTTTGAAAGGGTTATTGTTTCAAAACCTAAACTCGCGTTAAAGACTGTGACCAAAAACGATCAGTCATTAACAATGAAGATAAATAATATAATAGCGTAAAGGATTTGCGGGACCGCACAGAACACGAGTTCACAGTAACTATTCCCTGTCGCTAAGAAAATCTCTGAGGCGAAACGGTCACGGATTTTATAAATCAACACATCCGTGACATTTCTGAAAAATGCAATACGATCTTGAACGAGCGAACGTCGCTTTCTAAAGGCGTAGACGTATTTCGCCGTTCTACGAAGCGAATGCAGCGATTGGCTGAAAGAGTGCTGCACATATGCAATTGGCATGCAAGCTAAAGTATATAAGCCGGACTCCGATGAGGAGAGGCAGACGGTCAGAGAGACAGATAGTCGGAGAGTGAGAGTCACCTGCAGCCACCCGAAGAGACCAGTGGACGCGCCCTCACTAACAGATGCAGAGAGACGACCTGGAACTACTGAATGACCTTCACTACAAGAAGAAATACCTCCTGACGTTCGCTTCAGGCAGCCACAAGAACCATGAGGATCATCCACGGGCATCATGATCAAAAAAATTAATAAAATTTTTTTTTGCCTCTTCAATGTAAAAATATTTTTTCAGGATTGTATTCGAAAAATTCACGAATCATTTCTCTTTCGTTAATGGTAGTCTGATTGATATGCTCCTAAATTCCATCTCTCAAAATGTCAACTAAGCATCAATATTTTTAGTCAAGTAAATATTGTTAAGCTAGCTGCGTTCAGGAAAGCAGGCCATGACCACCAGTCTTCCTGGGAGACTTGGGTCTAAAATAAACTGTGCACCCAGTTGGCAGGTGACACACGGGAATTCCCGTTCGTACCAGACAGACAGTTGTTCGCCATCGAAATTGTTCCTGAGGGAACGACCTCGCCGAGTATGACTCAGTATACTACTTGTGGAACATCTGGTCTACATCTATAAATATACATAAACATTAACGTAAGTAATATATTACACACACCAAGAGTTTCAGTATAGTTTTCGACTCTCACCATAATTTAGTTTCATTTTATCTGATATAAACATACATACAAAAACTGTAAATAAAATCATTAATTAATGAAATATAATTGTCAATAAACATATAAGATGATAAACACATTTGTAAGATGTTACTTTATGATATATTTATAATTATAGTAATTATTATTATATTATAATAAAATAGGTCAATATAAACAAAATGATTCACACAATCTTTAGACATTTAATAAAAGTGATGTTAATGAACACAAATATTGTATAATAAATCATAATGTGATTTTTAGATAAATTATCTCAAAACAAGTTTGTGTTAAGTTTATTTTGTATTACTACGCTATTCTTAAAAGCGAAACGTAAATAGCAAAAGTTATTGTAAAACGGGGTCAAATTCATGTCTATGACACAAATAAAATTTTATGAGCATTATGAATTATTATTATGAATCTACAGTATAAATGTAGTGTGGATGGTAATTTTGCTAAAATAAAATATAATGAAAAATTCGCTACACATCAATTTATAATGAACATAATATAAATATTTATTAAAATTAAGTCAATATATAAAAATATTTTTAGATACAGTATTATTGCAATCCCTAATTGTGTTTCATCACTTTATGGAAACGCGACAATTATGGATGATCCTGACATATTTAAAATAAAATTGAATTTATTCTTTTAATACAATTCTACACAATTTGACTGATATACATAAAATTTCGCACAGTTAGTCATACTTGCTTAAACATAGTTGGTACTCTTCTTAACATTTTCTACTGATATAAATATGTATTAAATTGAGTGTAACTCAGTCAAAAATTTACTCAGTTACACTCTAAGATCCCGAGGAAAGCAATGTAACCCAAAATAATATTTAATAATAATATCATTTATTTTTCCATGAGCAATGAATATATGTATAACTTTCCTACTATGATTAGGCTCCTGAATTTTTCTATTTTACAAAATTCAGCTTATGAATACCATTGAAATTTTGTCTAAAATAAATATATATTTTATAAAGCCATTTGAATTTGTAGATTCGTGGCACAGAATTCGATGAACCCCCTAGATCGTCTGAGGTTATCGTTTTGTTCGTTCCAGCGATTCGCCGCATGCAACCGAGATGACCGTCGAGCTTTGCTCTCTGACTTTATCTGTATCGTGTTTACACGCGACACATGGTGTCATCGCGTCACCCATGTGCGCGTAAGGTTATTACACCGAAAAATTCACCAAGGCAGCGAGAGAAGATGTAAGTACAATTTACAGCATTTGCATTTCGGCGAGAGATCATCGCTCGGCCGAAGGCCAACGCGAATGGATTTCTGTATTCAAAGCGACACTCTGTGGATTTCGTTCTGTCATATTGATATTGACTGTGAAATATTGCCAAGTCCATGCACTGACTAGAAAACATGCTGATTTTGCACAGTTTCGGGAAAAAATATGTAAACAAGAAGCTGTGTAAGTATTTTCAATTATGCGCACTCAAAAAATAACCACCAACGTTGTGAGAAAAGTTGTGGTAATAAAATTGTACATCATTTCAATGTTTCCTAGCCAGTGGCGTAGCTACGGTATGTGCCGCCCAGGGCGATCCTTAAAATTGCCCCCCCCCCCATACATTTTTTGCAGGGTCATAAAATCAACATTTCTTAAAATAATAAATTGGTTATTATTAAGCTCTTGTTGTTCGTGGATTTATATATGTTTTAGTGAATTCAGGGTTAAGAACCACACTAGACGACCCCATCGCGAATATGCCGCCCCCAAGCAAGTGCCGCCCGGGGTGGCCCGCCCTCTCCGCCCCACCATAGTTACGCCACTGTTCCCAGCTAAGTGAATATATTGATATTTTAACAATGATTTACATGATAAAAATATATAGAGATTTTTAGAATAAAAGCTGAGAGATCTAGTTTCTTAAATGAATTTATAAATGCAGTTCCTCAAATTCTTCAATCGATAATGTTGTTACTCTACTAATGCTTTATAGAGTAATATAGTACATGTTTTACCGTATTTACTCTATATGTTTTTTGTACATTAAAACATTTACAGTATTGGTTACTCTACTGGAAGTAACTTTAGAGTTTCTGTATCAATTGGTAACACGTTCGTTTCTCAACCATCCCTAAACGAGCTTTCCGTCTTATCACTGCTATTCAGATTTGAAGTTGCTAGACGCTAGAGTACTGTATCTGTCGTGTAGTTATGTTCTGCATTTAGTACCATATATTTTTTGTTCTTTAAATGTATATTAGAGTCTCAAATCCATCGAAAGTTATACATAATACATCCACATTCGCTCATCAAGAAAAAGCTCAAAAAGCAACCATCAGCAGAAAAATCAATTTTGATTTTATTCTAACCCAAAAGATCAGTATTAGTAAACTATAGAGGGAGGATATTAATCACGCTTTCTTAAGTTCTTGTTTAATCCACTCAAATAATATTAAGGTATCGTTGATTCACATAGGCTAGCTAGCTTACTATTCCAAAATGTTTTTTTCTGAGGGTAAAACGAAACTTGTGCAGCGATGGAACAAGTGTGCGAGCTTTAACCACCTGTACAATTGAATATAATTAAGAGTTCATTCTAACGACAATTTTGAACGAACGAAAAGATAAACGAAAGGTCTTAAAAATCAGGCCACACAGTATTTAACAACAATAAAGGAGAAATCTTGTGACCAAACAATTAGATTAAAAATTGGAAATACGCACCAATTAATAGCACGTCTGGCTCGAAATTTTAATTACTCATAATACCGTCAAAAAACTACTATTTGTTTGGAAAGGACGCGCTCTTGACCAGTGGTGACTATCCAGTGATCCATATTTTATCATGTTTATTAAAATGTTTCATTATATTGTTATTTTTTTTAATTTTCACCTCATTAAATAGCAATCTCATTACAGATCCAGACCAATATTCGTTGTTAACGATGCAATTATTAGGTCAAGATATTCTTTCAGCTGCAAAATAATTTAAGGTTTCAAGATATCTGGTCTGATTATTAATTATTTTTAAAATAATGTGTAATAAGTCAATCAGTGTGCATCAGCAAATCCAAAGCAGAGCAGTTTAAAAAACTTTTATTTAAATTATGCCGCTTTTAACGCATTAAAACTGGCATAATGTATCATTTTTATGCCGGTCAGTGCGAACGGTACGTGACAATAGACGGAATAAATTAAAAGCATCACAGTCATTCGAGACTTTATGCAAGTGTTAATATAATACAACAGATGATGATGAAAGCACGGGTCGTGAAGTTCCCATATCTTACAGTCGTTCAAAATATTTAACGACCGTTTCAAACTTGTTCAGATGACAGGTTGCAACCTGTTTAAACTCCAACGCAATGGTCATAAAACTCTAGTTAGTGAACAAGCTAATATAATTATACTCTTAGCTTATCGTAGAGAAAAAAATGAATAAGCACTACACCTCTCTCGGGTTGCCCATGTGTATAAAATTAGATACACAGCGCACAAATCAACAACTATAATTTGCAACATGCTTTCGAAACAACACATTAACTTACACTTAAGCTCTTCAATTTAAACACACAATGATTCATACAAACTTGAACCAATAGTAGTCACCGAGCATTAACAGACGACATCGAGAAAACAGCCGCTTCCCTCTTCACGTCAAACCTGATCATGTCCAGAATCCAGAGTTTTTAAGATCAATCCGCTCTGCACGCGACTGGATCTTTAAGACGCAGACACGGATAAGAACACTTTACGTATACGTTAACATAATTATACAACTTTACGTGAAAGTGACTCATTTTTTTGCACAGATATCAATTATATACAAAAATAACTTATTGTATCAAAAAAAATCACTGACACATAGATACAAATCATTGCAAAAGTAGCACCCTTGACTTAATAAACATTTTTTTGCATTTTTAATAATGAAAATATCTGTGATTTTTTATTAATATTTTTAGGTCATTATATCATTAATGATATATCCATTTTTTTAAAAAGTTTGAAGTGCAAAAATAAGTGCTAGTTCATATTTAAAATGTTACTTGTATGAAAAAATAATGGTAGTGTTCAGTGGGAGAAAGAATTCTGAGTTTAGTCGTCAGTGGTTTGAAAGGTTGGCGATTACTGCTCTAGATAAATGGTCTTAAAAGTCGGATATACAAGTAAAAGATCTCGAATATTATCACTTATTGTATTAAGTATAGTAATATTCAGCATTTTTGGTCGTTGTAGGATTAAAAAGAGTGTAAAAAACCTCAAAACTCAAGAATATTTTCATTTAGTATAAATATATTTAAGAGCACAAAAACGACTTTTTGGGTCTAAAATACGAGTAAAAGACCTCTAATATCATTGCTTATTGCTTAAATATAATAACATACAGATTTTTATGGTCGTTTTAAGGTTAAAAAAAGTGAAAAATACTGCAAAATTCAGCAATAATTTCACTCATTGTTAAAACAGTGAGTGAAATAATTGCTGAATTTTGTATATTTGCTTTGTATAAAAAATTTAAAACACAAAACACGACTTTTATGTTCCAAAAGACGAGAAAAAGACCAGAAAAATCAACAAGAATTTCACTTAGTATTAAAATATATAGCCCATTATAAAATTTCAAAGCACAAAACACGACTTTTAGGATCTCAAACAAGAGTGGAAGACATTAAAAAACAACAATAATTTCACTAAGTATAAAATAATGTAGCTTATTGTAAATATTTTATAGCACAAAACACGATTTTTAAGGTTTAAAACACAAGTAAAAGACTTTTAATATCATGGGTTATTGTTTTAAGTATATCAATATCTAGCTTTATATGATCGTTTATGGGTTAAAAAAGAGTAAAATGCTGCAAAAATCAGCCATAATTTCACTCATCATAAAAATATGTAGCTTTAAAAAAAATTTTAGAACACAAAACACAACTTTTATGTTCTGAAAAACGAGAAAAAGACCAGAAAAATCAACAAGAATTTCACTTATTGTTAAAATATATAGCCCATTATAAAAATTCTAAAGCGCAAAACACGACTTTTAGTGTCTAAAACATTAGTAAAAGAACTTAAAAATCAACAATAATTTCACTTAAAATGTTGTAGCTTTTTATAAAGTGTAAAAGACTACAAAAATTAGCAATATTTTTACTTCATACAAAAATGTGTAGCTTAAGTGTAAAAATAGCAATCTATCTCAAAGCCCGAAAATACTAAAAAAAAATATTATATATTTATATATATATATGTTATTTTTGTGTATATTATAATGTTACGCGTTGGAGTAATCTGTTAGGTCGCGATGATCTTCATTATATTAAAGTAAATAATAGAAATATAATTTAAAGCTGGATTGCAGATAATCAATTTTAATTTACTAAAATTAAATAATATTTTCTTAATAAAATATATTTTTAATAGAAAAAAAATAAAACTATAATAATTATACATATTATTGGTATATTAGGAACGATACTAGTTAGTATATAAAATTATATTTAAGAAAGCAGCAGCTTATGTATTTAAAATGTTGGTAAAGTGTACAGAAAATAATATCATTCGTCCCATATTGGATCCTGATAATGAATACTATTGATTGTATAGCTCAATGGTTATAATCAAAATTAATTTACTGCCTTAATAATTTATTAAAGATATAGACTAGTATATGCGTGAATCATTTGCAAAACCCATCTAATTCATACTAAAAATAAGAACCTTTAGAAGCAAAACATAAATATCTTATACGTAATCCAGGATGTCCTGGATCAGTGTAAAATTAGATCACCAGGAAAATCATCGCACGTTCAGAGAATTTTTTCATGACTATCACTAGAAATGATGTATTAATAAAATGGTTGGCGTCATTCATTTATATCTTTGGCTCTCTTTTTTAAACAAGATAGAATTTTATAGGTTGGTTTTAATGACTAATTTTGCGTTCACCATAGTTTCAGAATCAATTGTAACATATCTAAGTATGTTATTATATACATATAAATATGAACGTAATATTTACAAGACAATGCGATATAAAGAGTATTATATTATAATAAGACGTCTCGCTGTCTAGCGGTAGTGTACAGCAAAAGCAAACGCTCTCTTATCTGTTATCACATTTTATGGACAGAATGAGTATAAATATTTCTTGTTATGACTGGCAAATCACTGTGCCTCTCAATAATTCTTGCGGCTCAACCTTGGCTTGCCACACAAATTCTTAATGCTAAATCTTTAACCTCTTCTCTGAAGTGCTTTATATAATAAAATCAAACAGCTATTTTAGTGCTGGTACAAATTGTAAACAATAAATAACTAATGTCGTAAACAATAAATTATTCTATTTAGAATAAATTTATACAATAATAAACATGTTTTATTTCTCTTATTGCATTCCGACATCTGAGTGGTTCGTTTGTCAAGCTTGACATCGAACAATCGATACCAATTACTTGACTAATTAATTTATAATTAAATAACAGAATTTAATCATTAATGTCATAATAAAACTGCAAGTAACAATTACATTAAGCAATTTAAACTAAGATAATAAATAAAATATTTATTTCTACAATGATTTAAGGAATTTATTAATAAAAAAACATATATTTTTAGATAGTATTAGGTATAAATTGTTCAATTGGTAAGAATTCTGACATCGTAAACTTTGAAGCTCAACCTTTTTTTTAAATATCAGAACATAAAGTCCAGATATGTACCAGCACAGATTAAACAAAATACGTACTCATGCATCAACGGCCAAAACATGACTGACTGTTAAAACTTAAATTGAAAAAAATTACAATTATTTTAGGATTAGCTAGATTTAACTGCTGAAGTAACAGGAGTAATCATAATTTTCATCATTACTGATAACACAAAATAAACACATGACTTTTGAAGGTAGAATTTATAGAAAACCTAGCGATTAAATACTTTAACATTGTACCAGATATTGATTTTATATAAAAAAATATAGAAGCACATTCCTTTCATTAAATTGTTTTTTGTAAGAAACAGTAGCAATAGATTTCAATTGAAAAATAATATTTAGAGGCAAAAAACGTTGCATTATTTATAATAAAAATGTATTTTATTAATCATAGTAATTAATAAAAAATATCTGTTTTGCTCGCTTAGAATTTATTTTTTGAAATTATTTTTTTTAGAATTGTATGAGTTATTATACAGAACAGTTTGAATAGCACTGGGTTGAATGATACAATATATTATAACAAAGGACTATTCATACTAAGCAAAAACTAATAACAGATTCAAATCAGCACATCATTTTAGAGGTATAAATCAAGCTACCGCTAATAAATTTTGTGACAGTAGTTGCGACTATTTCATCCGCAATTTTAATAAATAGAAAATTAAAATAAACCAAGAAAAAACTGTAGCAATAATTTTCACAATAAGCAAATCACCAGTTTCTCCACTTCTTAAAAGTGAGCAAGGAAATTGTATTAATTAGAGCTTAAATTCACTGAACAAATCGTCTTGCTGCAATTGCGGCGCTAAAACCGATCAGCAAAATAATTATGCCTACACTATATAAACAGCTAATTATGCAAATAAAGTAATGCGCTAAAAATAATATATAACACATCAAAGTAGATTTATAATGCCAACAATTAAAGAACATCGCCAAAATCCTTACGAAGCGTGCAATAAAAATAGTACGCAATTGGTGACTACAACAAGATCAAACCGCAATTTAATTATAAAAATAAAATGTTATTTTTTTTCAGTAGTTTAAAATGCTTAGCTAATTATAATTATTTTTAAGCATTATAATTCAAACTATTAGTTTTTAAGAATATTTTCAAAAATATTTTTTTTATTATCTTATCTTTGTTGCAATATTTTTTTGTGCAATATTATATTTATTTTTGATTGATGAACTGATTGTGATTCTTGAGTTGTTAATGGGTTAAGTTGGATGGGAGTCTCGCGGGTGGGCCAGACAATAGGGGGCCATCTCGTGTTTATAAATTCATTCACTTTAACATGCCATTGTTTCAGAGCCAGTTGGCAGGGAGGTCCAGGGCTTGGGCCTCTGCCCGACATTGTTACCCTCCCAACGTTTAATGCCTTTGCACATATACATGCACACATACACACCTAACAGAACAGATAAATTTATGCACTCGGACCTGTACCTATGTACTTGCTTAGGCTCAAGCATAAAACGAAGGTGTGTATAGTAAATAAAATTATGTGAGATAGTTGTTAAATATACCTTCATCGATTTTATTTAAGCTTTGATCATAAAGAGTACGATGTTTATAGGTAGGTGTTGAGAGCAACTGTTCGATCAGCGGTTACCAGTTATATTTTTAAGAGCATTCGTTGTTACCTTTTATAACTGGTTAGCAAGCGTATAGAAAGCTTCATATAAAATAAATTAATGATGGATTGTTAAATATATATATTCACTAGGCAAAAACTTTGTGATTAAAGTGTGTTACAAACTGACACGGGGGCGATGAAAGTTATAAATAAAAAACAGTCAAGGGTCAAAAACTAAAAAACAATATTTTAACTTAGCTCCAATTAATTTAGCCATTGATTGATGCCGCTCACAAATCACTACAAAAATTCCACCATACAGTGATCTTTTGCATATTAAAAAATTAAATCTCCTGTGACTTATTATCACAACAATGACGACAACTTAGCTTATTGACAAAACTATTTAAACAAAAATAAGATTCACGAAAATGTTTTTTTTTTTGCTAAAATTAAAATCATTTTGATATTCTCTAGAGCAGGGGTCAGCAAATTACGGCACAGTTGAGGGGTTGCGATAAATGACATATGTGGTGCTTAGGGCTTCCGACTCGGGTAGAACCGGAATCGGGTACCCGGTTATCTTAATTTCAATGTAATACTTGACTACTCTATATGAAATATATGTATTATATATCCCACACAATTTTCAAGATGCAAAATTCTCCGGTTATTCTTCTATTTTATAAAACTCATTTAGAGCTTAAGTGGATAATGAGAGCATTGTATCCAAAAAAGACAGGAAATCCATATTTAATAGTCCGAAAGTGTTGTTTCACAATATAAGTTTATTGTACATTTTGTTTCGGTATCCTCAAACGTTTGCCGTTTAACAAAAAAATAAAATGCGAGTACTTGCAAAAAATACATATGGTATAATCGGGGGACGGTTGTACACAAAAAACGGCATTTAGGTTTATCGTTGAGCCTTGATCGCTCGTTATCCATCGGTTGATGGTTAGCTCTCTAGAAAGAGATGGGAACAAATTTTATTATACTCCAATGCGATTTTGATATCAATTACACAGATTAAATTATTTAATTACGTAATTAATATTTATTAGAAATTTATGCTTAAATTTTGAAAATATAAAAAGAGCAAATTCTCTTTGTAGAATTAGGTGATTCATAAATATAAGAATATACAATTTTATGATGCTTTCTAGTTTTATAATCTGCGAATGTTGACAATGGTCGATACTTTATAAATTTTCTGTTAATCATAATAGAAACACATTTTTGCTGTCAACAATATATTGGGACGGGTGAGCCATTTAACGTGTTTTTACGATAAGCAAAGTCATATAATAAAATTATCCTACGCTCACGGAAAAAAGGCAAAATAAGAGTGGTTCTAAACTATTTCTTTGCCATTTTAATTTGGTTTCATGGCAAAATTTAATTTTGTCAGCCATAAATTTATCAGCCATAATTGTTTTGCAACAAATAATATTTTTAGCCATCGTTTTAATTTATTTTGAAGCACTAATTTTAATCAAAATTTTAATTTGACGCCTTATTTTATTTTTCTTTGCCTTTTCAGCACTTATATCCGAAAGTATCAATCCCCAAATAAAATGTTTTAGCAATATTTTTTAGATTTTTAACAAGTTTATAAATTAGATCGACTACGTTAAAAAAATATATTAACTAATTTCGATCCGAGAAAAAATCAACACAGAATTCATTAATTCATAAAATACACATTTTTTTTTTTTTTTAAATTAGAAAATATTTTAAACGTCGTTTTTTTACAAACATAAAACGAGCGAAAGATTATAAAAATAAAATTGTTTAATACAATAATTAATACGAACTGATTTTTAAATATTTATGATTATGATTGAAATTTTGATAAAACTTTAAGATTTCTAAAATTAATAAATATACAAAGTTATAAAATTGCTTTATAGGAAAAAAAACTACTAATTTAATAAATTAAAATATAATAAGATTCACTTTAAAATAGATTGCTAGATTTATCGCTTTATTTAAATTATGTTGTATCATTGAGAAATAAAAAATGTTATACATTCCAAGATGATTTATTGTTAATTATAGTTGAGTCAATGTAATTATGCTATATGTGATTAATATAAGATATGACATAACTTATAAAAACGTGTTTTATTTGCTGTTTATTAAATATTTACTATGATTTCAATCATCACTGACAATATTATTGTTATCGATTACAACAATAAGCCCTCCATATTTATTATAAATATTAATATAAAAACCTTGACATTTAAAATATCTATTTCATCATTTTTTCCAATATCATGTAATTACAATCACTGAATAATATTTCACCACCCATTACCTTAGTTTCATTACCGAAATTGCGTAGGAAAACCTTTGTTTGATTAGTCGAAGCGTAATTTTTCGGGCTTTTATCTAACAACATATTTGCTTGCAACTAAATTTGACGTCACAATTGCACGCAAAATTTATGAAATTATGATCAAACATAAGCCATATGACGTCATTGGTTTAATGTGTTCATACAAAACAAAAATCTACAAAAACGCATGCTCACGATTATTTATGGAATTTGCCTATTGTAATATTTAATGATAACAGAAACCCTCCCGGCATACTTCAGATTAATTTCTGGAAATACCAGTGAAGTAATCACGCTTTTATAAAATAAAATATATGTATTATCTGATCACATGTAAAATGAGCAATACATATTTATTACTTGACTTATCAATTATGTTTATATAACACTTTATTGTGCAATATATATGTATGTCGCGATTTTCAGAGACTGATCCCACGAATGTTACAGACGATCTATATTCGTCGAATTCCACAAATTCCAATGCACAAAAATATAAGATTCTCTTCGTATTTTATTATAAAATAAGAATTTTATTTTCGTATCTTATGAAAGATTTGTTGTACGGCGAGTTTATTGGCGCGGTTTTGTCTGTGTCTCTTAATCCAGTGAATTGGTTTAATCCAGATGCCGTTTAAGATGTTTGCTCTTTGGAAATATACTCGAGATAATGAGAAAGCAAACGCGGTAACGACAAAACCAAGAATGGATAGATAGCAAGTGGATATAAAAATAGTCTAAATATAGAATTAATCTGGAGCTGCGTTATTTTTGCGGCGATCGTTTCAAAGATTAACTCTGAAGCAAATATCAAATGATCCATAAATAAGTATATGTTATTTTTTAATTTTAACATAGATTTTCATTCTTAACATACTGTACTATCCTACATTTATATAACTTATCGCTTTCATTCATAAAAATCATAGATATAACAGATGTGTTTCAACTAAGCAGATTGTATATTTTACAATGTGGTGTCAGTTATATTTGCTCTTGGGGGAGATATAAAAATCTTGTTCCGGTTTTACATGTACAATATTCATTTATCTTATTCGCGATATAACTTTAGCTTTAAACATCGGAATAAATATTTACATGTATGGTATAAAAGCGAATGCATCTAAGGATCATACGCGTATACATTTCTTAACATTCAATACACACGAGAACATAATTAATGTCGACTATTACAGAGAAATATAAAGACTCGGTCTGTGATGTAAGACAAACATGAAGAAAAATTGGTTACATGAAACAAATGGCTTATACGGTATGTTTTTTTTCTATCAAAGTTAGCATCATCAATCGCTTTGATTGATATCGAGAAAGAAATATGATAAACTTATAAAAATAGGTCACGAAAATGGATATCAAGGTTATAGAAACATATTAATTTATTTTATTATTAATATTTTTATGAAAATCATTTTATTAAATCTGATTTGAAAATAAACAGTATTAAGAGGTTTTATAGAACCACAATTGCTCTTTTTAACCAACTAACAACCAATGGCATCGTTAGAATTATTATTAACTAACTGTCGGTACCTCACTGTCGTGAAGGACCGAAGCCACCGAGTGTGCGAATACCGGACCCTCAACTCTTGCTTTTAAATATTATTTTTGCTTTATTCTAATATTTTTTAACTATTTTTAAATTTAATGGTTTAAATAAGACATTAAAACCACTGTGTAGCTGTGCAAATTACAATATAAATGGGAAAAGATCGTCCGAGAAATATGCGGTTGATCCTGGTGAATTTTTTACTGTTACCGCGTTACTGCGTAAATTTGCGCAATACATGGACAAATACTTAGGATTTTTAATGATAGTCAAAATATTTCAATATGTAAAAAACAACTTAAAATTTTTAATTATTTAAAAATAGGTTTACAACTTAGCTAAATATTTCCAGAAGAAAACATTTTATATTACTTAAAGTTTTTAGATTTTAAACTCAAAAATTTGATAAAACTAAATATTGAATAAATCTAGAAATTTAATTCTGAAACTTAATAATTTAAAAAATATTTAAATTAGTGTTTTACAATTTAATGTAGTTTCCTCTAGAACGCTTCAGTAAATGGGATTTAGTTCGTTCTCAAGCGCGCCAAAACCAAGATTATTCTTAACTGTCAAATTTGCTTACATATGACAACTCTTCTTTCATCTATCAAGTGCACATCACACACAGCTTAGTGCAATTAAATAAACAGTGAACTATTGTATGTTATAATTACAATTTTTTTTACAAAGTGTTAATTGAAGATGATTCAAAATGCTGTAGCACTTGAAATAATAAACAATATAAACAAAACTTTAAATTATGAGTTTGAGAGCAAGTGTTTGGTTATATGAATAATATATCACGGTTATTCTAACAAAATTACTATTGACTTTCTAGGATCAAATATTAAAAACAAACAGCAGTGATTTGGCAATTAAAAATATACATACCAAAGTTAATTAAGCATATTACAATGGTATTAATAATGAAAAATCTCATATTAGTGTAAAGAAAAATAGCATTTTACTCACTATATAGTATCGTTTACAGTTCATTTTTATAAGCAATAAAAGATCTAATACAATTTATGTATGGCAAACAATTAAAATATGACGTATTGCGACAACTTTCAGTTGAAGAAGAGATGCCAATCTACGTGTTTAATTCTTTACGGTAACTTCTGTTAATTTTGTTCTTAATTTGTCGTTTAAATTTAATTTATGGGTTATATTAGTAGTAATAATGTGTTCAATGTATAACTATTGATAAAGTCTTATTGTTTTTAATTATTTATCAGAAGCAATGATAGAACAATTTGATGCCTATATGACGACAACGTAGAATTGGTATATAAAAACAAAATGTTCACTGTCAGCAAGTATTATCTTTTTTTAAAGAACATACTACATAAGTTTGATGTAACTGAATATCCTGAATTTGACTGTTCCATAAGAGAAATAATAGCACAGAAGAAAAATTGCTAAAAAGCCATGACGTAGATAAATATTTTTTCACATCGGAATTAAAAATAACCTACTCTTAAATATTTTGTCTATCGATTATTTCAGGCATGCAATCACATATTTATAATCATTGTAAAATGTCGTATATTAGATAGCATCCAAGAAACTACACATTTATTAGCTGAATCGTCGCTCGGAACGGAACGATCTATGTACATTTTTTGCTGCAATAATGGTTTTAATTTATTTTGTTTATATAGCTTTCTGTATACAACACACACTCACTACCCTAAATATTACTTCTACGTGGCACAAAAAAACAGAAACATCAAATAGTCGAGAGCCCATGACTGACGTTTTAGTACAAATATAAAATGAATTTAAAAGTTCAAATATTTGCATCCCCGCCAAATTATTATGTCATATAATTGTCAGTGGTCTGTATAAGTACATTTTTAGAAGCCATGAGGGAGCAATAAGATGACTACGCAAAAATTCAAATAAACTTCTCTACCAAAATAACTGACATTGTCACGCAATCGTCGTGAAAGATAGTAACCCCAAATATCAATAGATAAAAAAAAATACGTTTTATTAGCATTTATATAGTTTGATCGACATTAACCTCAATCTTCATACGTACTACGTATATATTACATGTTCACGTTTAAAACGTGCATAGTTTATATGCAATATGAGTAATTATGTTAAGTTAAATCTAACATATATCTGCATTAAATAGGAAGCAATGATAATGTTTATGTATTATAAAAGAAAAAACTCACTTTTAGGCCTCGGAACTCAACATTTGAAGATTTCAACACGAATATTGTTTCACGATTATTCATATAGTTTAATCAATGTATTTTTCTAATCCTCACACACATTATTTATATATTTAATTTTTATAGTTATAGCACAGCTAGTTAATTTTCAATCCGAATTTATGTATTCAGTAAAATCGAACAACGCACATAACAAAATAATAAACAATATTGTCGCTTAGCAAAATTATTTAAAGCTGTTGTCACGTTACTGCCGGCCATTTTGTTTTATATTTGAATGCTTATTTTTCATTGGTCGAAACAACAGAATTCATTACCGAGGGCTAGGAAAGCAATCGAGCAAATTCAAATTTTATTTTTATTATTAGAATTAAATAGATTTTCTTTGTTTACGTGTATCTTTTAATATTTTTACTAATAATATAATCAAATTTAATCTATTTTATTTATATGTAGATAATACATAAGTATTTCATACAAATACAGACAATATGCAATATAATAAATATAAAAAATATTTTTCTAACAACGGGTACGAGAAAGAGAAATAATTTTATAATAGGTATCGCCAACCCATCGTCGTGTATTAAGCAAACATTTTTTCTAGAGCTTTTCAAAATATTTGCACAGCACACAGACTCGACTGTCGCCATTTTTACTTTATATATAGATTTGCAGATAATGAACGGGGATGAATGGAGGCACTCAATTGAGGTTTTAAAAATAAAACGTGACTAAGCGCTTTCGATACAGTTCAAACAGATTGATCCAACGCTAAAATGTTTATTCAGTCAACTTAAAATCCAACGTGGGACTTTAGACTGTCACTCGATGACCTAAATGCGAATTTATTTATTTAATAATATATGTTTATTATTACTATTATTAAAGGTACCCACTCCCACTTATACTTCCACTTCATCTAATAAAATTAATACATGAAGCTCTAACCCGCAATTATTGAAAAGCACTGTCATATACCACTGATCAATATCAAGCATATAAACAAACTCAATTAGAATTGTATATTATATTTAATCTCACAATAAAATTTTATGATATTAGTTTACTTTGGAAATCGCATTAGAACCACCCACACAGCTAATCCACTCACTCACTGAAGAGCGTTTTGTTATCATTCCGTCCCTGAAAAGCTTCGTTCAATTTCCAAACAAAGCGTAATGACGCAAACAAGTCATTTGAGTTTATCGTCGAACCATAATTAGCAATGGACTATTCAACAATACACTTTGTAATCCTGATTTACATCAATTCTTGTCTCGCTGTGATATCGCATAGAAAAATAACCGTTCTTTTGCTTTATGAATGGAAACAGCACTAAAGGGTTGGGTTGGAGATGTTACAGGCAATGTTAAAATATCTATAAAAACAATTTTAACAATTTTGTACTATTTTTCATAAAGATAAATTAAATCATGTTTATCTGGCGATGGAGTTGATCTTGAAAGTCATAAAAACCGTACCACAAAAAATTGCCTGTCAAAATATCGTTTCTGAATTCAATTTTGCTGTTGTCAAGCAACAATCTCAAACAAAAAGCACCTTTTCAAATAATAGTCTTATATCATGTGATCATTAAGATATTTATTCTTTAAAACTAGTAAAATAACAATACTACAAGCCGATTGATGAAACATCTATGTATCATAATTAAAAAAGAAACACGTATTGATTTGTAGAGTGTCGGTCTCAAGAATGAAAGATAAATAGCTCTTCGATGAAAATGCAATAAAAAGCAGTCTCCACTCTCGCAGTTTAATTGACAGTCGGATAATTCCAGCGATTTAGTTGCGCACATCCACTAATCGCTGCCATTTAATGCCTATGGCACGAGACTTGTTTACCATTTTTTTTTCACATTTTCAATGCATCCATCAAAAAATATTAATATTATTTTAATAATAAATATATAAATGTTAGATTAACTTAGCAGTAAGATTTTTATCGAACGCCCGATGCAAATGACGAAAACACGTATTTTACACAAGAGTACAATAAAAATAGGCCAACAAAGGCAGTTTCATAAAATTTCACGACATTTTTATATCTTCTATTCTGCGAACAAGGAGTGAGATCTGTAGTAGTAATAAACATGTTACTGGAAAAGTATGTAACACAGACATTCTGAGAAAATTCCAATTCCGATAAGTCATTAAATATAATTGAATTACAAAACAGTGAGTTATTTATAGATAATGGACTGAAACAAAGTATATAGAGCAGTGTAAATGTCTTATGCAGAACCGAGCAAAAAAAGTTACAAAAAAGCTTGATTTTGTCCTCCCCCCCCAAGCAAATAAAACTGATAAATGTTTCGTTATATGTATAAAAAATTAAATACACAAATAAAATTCCGATCGTCTGGTTGTGTGCCATCTCAAATCATCTGACAATGAAACAGAGTATCATATAATTTATATTTTTAATTCAAAGCAACTTTGGTGAATCACTACAATATAAATTCAAAGCTTCGCTTAAATCGTCGCTATAAATTTCTCTCCAAACATACATTTTTGACAAATTTTAATAAATCAACGGAAGAATCTATAAAACCCATGATTTTTTCCTGAAATCTATGGAATGTTCGGAATAGTAACCATTATTTATTTTAATTCTGTATTCTGAAACATTGAATAATGAGATGATATTCAAAGTTTTGCCCTAAAGCGCCATCCCCTTTGAACAGCTATAACATTGAAAAATTAATAATAGCTGAAAAAATACCAGACCATCTAAATAAACATTTTCCTGAACTGATTTGAAATCACTAATTTTGCACAATTTGAATTTAGGATGCTTTTTATTAATTACTTAAATTAAGATTTTTTTAAGATATATCATGGAGAAATAAAGATAAAATATCAATAGTTTTAAAAACATTTTCATATATTTTTTTATACGACATACTAAATAGAAAAAAATAATAAATCACTATTTTTGTACAACAAAACTCCTTAATTATATTTTGGAGTCATATACACATATTTAAATAAATTTAATATGTACAATAGTACAAATTATAAAAATATGTATTGTAACGATTTTTTCGAAGCAAAATTGCAAAATTAAATTTGAGGTATTATTATAACTTTTCACAAAGTGCAATTGAAATATTAAAAAAAATTAATGATCAGGGCATTTTAAAAGTTTGTCCTCAGAACTCAATTCCATAAAAAGCAAACGAACATGATATGACGCCTGTTACCATTTTCAGTCGAATGTTTTTCCTAATTTACACACATCAAGCGTCGGATAGCCAGATTGATTTTATATAAGTGTTTACTATTAATTCCTGTCGCCAGAGACAATGAGCATAGAACATGGAAGGTCTCTCCTTAAATGGGATCTTGCAATTTCATTCATGAAGCGTTGCGTCCATTCAAAAAATGCACAGCATCCAGTCTTTCTTTATATGGCTAAATTCGAACCATCTCGATGCCCCTGTTCATTCCAACTAAAGACTGAAAAGATTTTTTTATACTTATCGTACATCCTGATTTGGCGTGTGCATTCAATATTTTTTCATTCAAGTAAAACAACGATTCTATGCGGACCTAATTATAATCATTTGTAGCAATTTAAAAAAATAAGAGAGACCAAAAGCTTTCAATTCAATCAATCAAAATAATTAAATTTACGTGAAAATATAATGTTGTATTTTAATAAATCAAGCAATATAAAATAATTTTAGTCTGTTTTTTATATTTTATAACTATATATATAAATAACTTACTGGGGACTAACAGTACGTGTTCCGTGCATATTTAGGCATTACTTTTATTAATATTCTGAAAACCAGAACTTTAAGGGTTATTTAAATAAGCCGGAAAATATTTAAATAGTGATGTCTTAAGACCATCGAATCTAATCGTGACAGCTTAGGTTGAAAACCGAGGTGGAGCAATTTGTTGGAATACAGCTAATTGTACAAAGCCTACAAGTAGCTACAGGTCGCTAATTGTCCGATTTACAAAGTAACATTTTAGCTAAAATAAACATCACAATGATAGCAAAACTCAACTATTTTATAATGTATATTTTGCAAGCATATGAAAATGATTTAAATTAAATACCGCGTGTAAAAGTAATGCGTATCATTCTGGCAATCACAAGCAATAAAAAAATAAATATATGTAATTTTTATTGTACGCGTGATTTATTTTCACCTATTAATATATAGCCAGACCTTTTCAATATTTTGTATTTTATTGTTTTAAAATTTACCGATTTCACATTAAAATATAATATAAAATACTATTGCATTTGTATTCCGCACGAGCGTAATAGGCGCGCTGTCCTGCGCATGCGCAAAAAAAGCTGCGCTTGTTTTGATTTCGCCGCGCCTAGATAAATGACTTTTTTCTCAGGACGACTGTTCACATGCCGATATCTCGGAGCATCTCTCTACGAGATCCGAATGGCAGATCGACTTATTGTAATTCGCACCGCATGCACGTGCGCACGTTTCGGTATGATTGTCATGCCGTCGGCGAAGCATGCGCACCCGCCATGGGAACATGTCGCGGCTCAAAAAGTTACCATCAATGATCGCGCAGACCCATTGACAAAAAGACGCGTGCTGCGAATCGTTTGCGATTAATATGCGACGCATGCACAGACGTCTGTTAAGACAGAATCGACATTACAACAAGCCAGAATGTGTAAGTGTCTGAATGTCACTTTTTGGCGGCCGCTGTCAATTTCATTTTGCCATTAATTAACTAAAGCTCACAATTTTGTATACATTTACATTGATTTTTAACTAGTAAAAATAATTGTTTTTAACGTTGATTTTAGATTCAGGATATCTTTAGATGTTAGACATTCGAGATATATATTTTTTAATAATCCATATTAGAGTAAACAATCGCGTTTTTTTAAACACATCACTAAAAATTAGTGTGAGCAATAACCTATACAACAATGGCATTCGACACAAAGATTCTGAATTAAAATGGTGAATTTTTTATTCTAGGGTAATAGTGATTATTACTGGCTTTTGAAAATTTGTGGTTATTGTGCAATACTCGGTACCATGCACGATTACAATATTAAGTGTTCAATATTAATTCTTAATTTCATATTAATCTATTGGATTTCTAAATTCATTTTTTCAAATAATGATTTTATTGGTGTAATTTTAACAGCACCGTAACAAAAGAGCACTGACACAAGGACACAGTGACAAAATAGCGCAATATAAAATGGCGCAACAGCAAAACAGTGTAACGAACATATAAAAAAATAACCTACCTGAGAAAAAAATCACCACCTGCCAAAGAAACCAATTTCAACTAAGCATTATTAATAAGTACTATTTCTTAGATAATACGCTTTTTAGTAAGACCAGATTGAGCATCCCATAATATACTATTTAATTAATAATGCTTTAAATATATATAACTAATACAGCATACTTTCGATTATCTGGGTGCGGATTAACCATTCTTGAAATAAATTAAATCTTTCTCTTCAGCATTAGCCCGAATAATCGAGAGTATACTATATGTGTAAAATCTATAAAAATATTTATTTTATTCGGAGATATTTAAAGAGAACGTATCCAATATAAAACAATAAAAAAAACTCTCGTACGGTGAGCTCTGGCACCATTTAATTTTCACAGATTGTTGTCTGATATTTTATTGACAACTCAATTATTTTCATCATGATTTATAATATAATAATATAACAAGGCTTAAAAGTTGTGATGTCTCTATTTCGACATTTTATAGAGCTTAAAATGCAAGTGACTGATTCGTATCTGAAATTTGAGGATATATGATTATCTATAATGCACTACAGAAATGTAATTTTAGATTTAGCAGTATTTATTCTCATTTACAAAAAAATAAAAAGTTTGATAATCACTGAAACAGACAGACAAAGTATATTATTTGTATTCATGTGTCGATGATGATCAACTCAGCGCATTGAATACAAAATCGAATCGAATGCACATTAACGACAGGGACATTAATGATCATTTTTTTAACTTTCAGGCAATAAATTTAGACAATAATAATCTTCATCATAAATTTTAATTTAATTTATTTTATAAACTTTATTAATCATACATTTATTTTATCTCAATAACAGCGACACATGGATTCAATTATTCACGGAATTACTATTTTGAGAGAATAAAGTTGATTAACAGTTCCATGTAAATGACGGAAATATTTCACATGGAATTAGTATAGTCATGTTTTAACAAGTAACACGAAGCTTATGACAAATGTATACATATTTAAACTCGAATCCTAGTTCTTAGATATATGCAAATTATATGAAAACACTAATTTAAATGGTGTTACTTATTAGTTCTAATTAGATTTTTATAGATATTTATTATCGTTTTGCGATCAAAGAAAATATAAATAAAATATTATTAAACAAAATACTTTTAACGAAAACCTTAGCTTTAAATTAACTATGAAAGCTCATAAAACGAAGTTCTCGTATGGCTGCAGTTAACTTAGTAAGTAGTTGGGTATCTATTTTCTTATTAACTTATTAGGCACAACAATTTTTTGTTGCGCCTAATAAGTTATATTTTAGGCCTTTAAAATCTTAATTTTGTCAAAAGAATATTGTACGTTTCTTATTTTATATTATTTAAAGCTCTTCTATTAGTAATTATTGTATTAATTTATATTACTTACCTTTTTTATTGCAAAGTGTAAATAAATATTATTATTATCATATTTTAATCATATTTTCAATTAAAGCAGCATATTAAAAGTCTTTTGCTTCAATCGGACGTTCATATGATACAAACAGGTCTACGATAAGTTCAATTATGCAAAATAAAAATATAATTAAGGAATACGTTCAAAATTGTGGAATGTAAAGAAATATTTACACAATTTTTAATGATATGTTTCCAAAAAAAACACAGCAAAAAAAAAACATGGATGAAATGGAAAATCTTTGCCATCGTAGATCGATGACCAATATCAAAAAGATGTTCCTCTGAATATTTTAATTGTTCAAGCAAAAGTTCTTAGTTTGCACAAAGATTGGAAGGATAGATAGATAGATTCAAGCAAGTAACGGATGGTTTTACAATTTTAAAATGAGGTACTCTTATCATAATATTAAAATTACTGGAGAATAGGCTGATGCGGATAAAGATGCTGCAAAAGAATTTATTTCCTAATTATCCAAAATTATTGAAGATGAAGAATATTCCTCTAGCCAAATATTTAATGTAGATGAGACAGGTTTATTTTGGAAAACTCTTTAACAATGAAAAATATAAACGAAGCTTTCACGCACCTTGACAAATTTTTAAATATTATGGAAGATTGTGATCCCAATGGAGAACGCATATCTCAAGTGCGTGGGGCGATCAATAAAAACATAGCATGTTATAAAATACTATATGAAAAAAAGAAAAAGAATAGTGGAAAACAGTTAACTCTTTATAACTTTTCAAAGGGAACACCCGCAAACCCCACTTAAACGTGTCTCTTAAACGCCTCTTAAACTTGATAAATAAATATTTTAAAATACACACAATTTCAATTATTTTACTTCCCTCGACTTTCGTACATTCAACATCCGCACACATTTTTAGGAACCAATTATTTGCAAATTTCGAGGGCTGCCTGTAATAAAATAATATTCTAAGGATTTTTATATCTATGAACTTTATGATACTTCCTCATTTTTTCATTATTAATTTTAAAGCGCATATTAAATAGGTATGCATGTATATCAATTGCATTAGCGCATGCCTGTGTCATCATATCAATATAAGCTTCCAATCTAATAGGTCATTTATACCAACTATGTTGCATTAGCGACACACCGGTGTGTCGTCGCGCTAATACGGCCGATTGAAAATTATAATTTATTATATGAAATTAATGTATTATCTTTCGCATTAGCCTAGCGCTAAAGCTCGAGCAGGCAATTATCGCGTCACTTTAGTCTGATTTATTGACGATTAACGACATGATATTCTTGTCGTAAGAATGCAGTAACCAATTAAGATAGTTATCATCGGCGCATATCGATGAGATGTCAATTATTGCCAGCTTGAATTATTGCCCGAGATGCGAAAATACGGTCGGTTTTTTTAGAATTTTTGGGAATTCGATCAAGAAGTGTAACTCTCATTTAATGTGAGTGGACGTTTTAGTGCGTTTTACATATAGTAGTATACAAGACTGGAAGAAGGATTGCTGGAAGGGTGCCCGCAAGTCGTTGGCCAACTTTGGCAAAAATTATCGTGAAAGCTTGTGCTTAACTAAACGCATGGGAGGCTCAATATGTTTTTTTGCTATAAAAAACAACAATGTCTGCTGAAAATTATCATAAAAAATGAAGCAATCAGTTTAAAATTTAAATTTATATTTAACAAGATAAAACATTTACTAACCCTTTCACCGCGGATGGCTTATAAAGAAGTCATCAAGAAAATCGCCAGTACTCATTGGGCACATAAAAGTGCCATATACATTAAAGCCTAATAATATGGTTATTTAGTATAAAATAAGGCTGTAAATCAATAAAATTTACTGAACCATAATATTTTTTTAAATATGGCATGATGCCCCCCACATATTAAAAAATCGAAATGGCGCGCAAAAATATCAGCTGCGGTGAAAGTGTTAAGGAGTAGAAAAGAGATGCAAATTTTTTTTCAATTTATGTTAGGTTGAAAATACTTTTCGCAAATACGCATTGAATACGAAAAAGCACTTGTCGCGCATATGCGTTAAAAGCGCAATAAATCTTTACGACACGACGATCGAATATTCTAATGAGTAAGTATCCTCAAATAAACTATAAACAACGGCTGTTCTGTGCATTTACACAGTACTACCTAGTATGCAGTGTTGCTAAATCTTCACCTTTTTAAACGCAAACGTTTATTAAAAGAAAGACAACAAATATGATTCCACCCTCAAATCATCGCAACTAGTGCACATGTTGAGATGCGTGGCGCACGTTATTCACTTCCGACGGAAACTCACGACTTTTCGTATCAAGAGAAGCTAAGCCGAAGGATCAACCTATACATATAGGACCGAGAGCATTCGCTTCCCTCTTCGCATCAATCCTGGTCATGCCACGAGACAAAGCTATGAAATATCACGTAATTATATTAATTATACAAACTATTCGTAATTTTAAGCTTGTCAAAAATCATTTCTTTACAGAATTTCATTTCCAAGTTATTGGTTTTTAAAAAAATTAACTGAGACATATAACTATAATTATGAGAAAAAATGTCAAAATTTAGATTTAGATTCAGTACGAACGATAGATCAATTCTCTAATATATATAATTAATAAAATCACGATCCACGGCCAGGGTCAACTCGCGTGAGTCTGTGATACACACATACACATATACATACACGGTGACAACTTGCATCGTTTATCGTCGTAATTAATCGGCTGCTCTCGCTCAATCAGCTTCTGTTCTACGCGACCCTTTGAGCCTGCCGTCTTTATGTCCGTCTCGTTTTAACTCACGAACGCTCATATATACCCGTCTCCCTCTTCGGATCGGTCGATTCAATTCCGAATTTAAATTTATTCCGATCGGCGAGCATTATGCGCGACCAGATAAATTTATACACGCTCGGACTTAATCAATCGCGATCAGCCGGCACGGCGTACCGGCACGAGCTTTTTTTTTTTGGTTGGCCCAACTTTTAAAGAACAATTATAAACCACTAAATAATATTTCGTTTAAATATTTTATATAATTTTGATCTCTGATTTGATAGTATTAAACAATGAGGACAATTTAAAAAATTGTTCCATAAAAAGAATTGTTTGTGCATTACTGTTGGACAGTAATTAAATCTAAGATTTATAAAATCAAATCTTAAAATCAGTTGAAAACAATGATACAATTAATTATATTAAAATATATCAGATACTGTAAAAATACAAAGTCAACAAATTAGTTCTAAAGCATTTAATCACGCATACGCGTTAAAAGCGCAATAAATGCTTAATTAAACGCTAGGGAGGAGGAGGTGTTGGTTTAATTATATAATAATATATATAAATAGTGAAAATATAATAAAACTACTAAACTTTATTTAAATAACGGGCATTTATCAATTGAAAAAAAATAATTACCAAAAATATCAAATATAGAATCCATATATAATTAAGTAGTGTATCTAATATTAAAGCCTTTTTTAAATAGTTTTGTAGAATGCAATATAATTGTATTTCTCATTCGTAAATCAAATTATTATAACATATATATCATATTTGGAATGTACTGTGAATATAAAATATCATAAAAAGTTGTTTGTATAATAATTTAGCTGTCTAAATACTTATCATATGTCAAGATTTGTTATAAAAAAAAAAACAGAAAAAAATCCTAAACAGCAAATATCGGTATTTTAAATAAAGCAATGTTGATAATTGGTTCAAAATTGGCCGAAATATTGACTAGGAAATTAAATATTTTGCCTTTGAGGCCGAATGGGTGTGATTTGCAGCCAAATAGATACCGGAAAAGCTGGTAGAAGTTTACTTTATAAACATATATAAATTATTACATACATATACTGCAATCAGGCGGTGGTGTTGAAATGGCAGGTCATGGTAGTTAGAGAGTCTTTGCTGGCATATCGAGTTGTATTATTATCTACCACGGTTGTATCTCGTGTCAATGCAGTCTCTTAGCTCGTCTTTGCTGATATGTCTCCGTTGCTTCTCTCCCTCTGAAACCGATTATCACATATTTTATAATGCTGGTTCGAGACAGCTTTGGCGAATCGCAGATTAGGATGTTTGCGAGCTAATTTCATCGCTTCAATGAAATATGTTTACACTTTAATTGAGAAGCTTAACAATACACATAATTTATTTTAATGTAATATTTGCATTTTATTTTACAATAACGTTTTTAATTAAATTATATTAACAATAACAACCGTCTAGTTATATCGCTAAAATTGTTAGATGAATATTATTTTATCGTATTTTTTATAATAGTAACTAGCTTTCTATATTCTCAAAAATGAACATTTTATATGAAAATTAAACTTTTTTGGAACATCGCCACTATATTTATTCATAAGTCAAAAATAATAATTAGTTAAATATAAACTTGTTTTTTCTCTAAGAAGCGAGACAACATTAACAATAAAATATGACACTAAAGTCAGCATATCATTCATATCCATACAGGTGTTCTTCTTAGAAGTTATGCTTTGATATTATTTATGTGATGCATTGTAAATTTGACACCCTGAGTTCATTATGTTATGTTTAAGATGCATATCAAAATACTATATATACATACATATATGTGTATATGATACTACCTAATAAACAAAAATATCTTTATTTGATGATTTTTGTGTACATTCCAAACGTAAATATTTGTATAATGAACCAATTATATATTATAAATTAATTAATAATTACTGCTATAATTGAATCACACCGCCAAATGTACAAGTATTTGCTGTTTATATATTTTTATGTTCCACAAACTGTTTTAAGATAACGGTGGTATGTCACATATTTCAATGGTTCATGACAATTTATTTGACCTCCTAACAACAAGGATAGACAAGTGTTTTTAATGTTATAATTACATAAACAACAATAATATATACATATGTATTATTTGCAAAATTCCAAGCAAATTTTTAAGAGATACAGAAATCTCTCGCTGGGATAGTTATAGCAGATTAACGCATTTTTCAAGGAATTAATCGTCAAATAAATCTTGTCAATCTTTAAACTTGACACCTGACTGAATATTTTCACCGTCAAACTTAAGAGAGTCGTAGTGTTGGATAAACGTGAGCGAAAGGCATTTGAATAATTTATAAATAATTTGTTTCGCCATTATAAATCCCACGAATCAGGCAATAAATCAACGTGTCTCTCAAAAAAAGTCAAAAGGCGTGATGAAAATACGTAAAATCGCATATTTCTGTGGTGTTTAATTTTTTTTAATATTTGCAAAGCAATGTAGTAAGTGATCGCTGAAAGCGCAAACATAAAACGATTCCGTTCGTGGGATTAATTCCCTGATAAATATTTGCTTATCTTTTCGGAAATTTCCTATAAGATTGTGGTTTAAGCATTTCTTTAAATGGAAATCAGACTAAATTAGAGGTTTAGTGTTTCGGTTAACGGTGGAAAGAAAGGTTGCTTTTAATGAAGTGTTTCTTTGAATGTAACGTTGTGGACAGTTATGGTATTTTATATAATAATGTATGTATATCATTTACATCTACATATATTTATCGCATGTGCATCATTTCTCGGAAACTGCAACGCGTTTGATATTACAAGAAGTATTCGTCACCATTTATTGTAATGTAATATTTTAAAGTGGTGACTCATATACGACTGCATATAGCAAAAACTATGAAATTTAAAAATTTGGATTTGTAGGGCAATTTAACCATTAGGAATTTAACAATAAGTTTTACATATATTATACATTTTCAATAATTTAATAAAATAGTAAGAGTGATACTGAAAATATTGAAAATAATATAATATTTACAGCAGTTAAAAGCTTTAAAGAAATTAATCGGCTATTTTTGCGCAGTTTCAGAAACAAATTTATACATTCAAATTTTGAAAGTACATAATCATAAAAAAATGTTGAATCATGATCAGTACATGGTACCTGATAGATCTTCAGAGAAATTAGAAAGTGCTAATTTTTCAACTACTCTATACTTCATTTATATTTTTCTTAAAAATTAAACCTTTTAATATAGTATACTATTAATATTTATTAAAAATATTTTCGAACAATACAGTCAAAGTCCTAAAGTTTAGATATGTTAAATATACGCTGATTATGGCTGACTTTTTTTTTAAATAATGTCCTGTTTTTTAGATATCATCGATTCATAAACTATAAAATATAGTATTAATTTAATAAATTTGAAGCTGAACTTATACATTTTTAGAGTTAAAATATATTATGTATAAATTGTATTATTTTATTATATTTGTTTTTATCGTTATTTTTTATATTTAATATAAATTATTGTAAGACAATTTGCTAACGTTATTCCTGCACTACACTCTCTGGAAGCTGGCCAAGGTTGGCCAAGGACGGAGAATATAGTGGGTTATTTCGGTCGAGTTCGGTTCTGCTCGCTCTAAAATCTCTCAGAAGTTGTCCAAAGATACCGAGAACGGGAGGTAAAGTGGGGTAATTCAGTCGACTTGGCCAGCTTCGAGCGCTTCCGAACATTGTCGGCAAAAGGACCGGAGTCAAAGAGACCGAAGTCGGAGCTGCTCTTTCGAGCGCGAGCGGTGAGATACTTCCCCTTTCGATCTCTTGCGTGTTAAGTGACGAGAGTGAGAGAGAGATAATGATATGGTTTTTTGCAACTTGAAATAGAACGAGTAACTCGGTTCAATTTCAATATGCGCATAGGCGTCCTATGGTTAACACGCATGTCGAGTACACGCATGTCGCAAACTGAGATAGAACGAGTAACTTAGTTCAATTTCAGTATGCGCGTAGGCATCATTATTATATTTTTTTCATATAAAATTAAATAATTAAAAAATAATTAGTAGTACTTGATTTTGTTAAAAAAAATCGTTTCGAATATCCTTATGTATTTTCCTAGATTGGTTTATATAAGTGTCACACCATAACGAATTATTATTTAGAATCGATTGCGATAAATTCTAGGATAGTCACACATGTGTTATTATTCTGAAGTATCATTTTTATGCCTTATGGCATTTTGCAAAAGCCGACAAAGATTTTGCGTAAATTGAATATTTACGACCGAAAAGTTTTCACTGATATTGTATTGGTTAGTGCCCACACAAACTTTTATAATTATCAGTAGCGTAATTTTAATAATACGACAATTTAAAATTGCGATTATTTGGCACGTTTTTCGATCGCGCGCAAATATGCCGGCTGTACGTGACAGAAGCCGCCGTCCGGACGGCATATGAAATTTGCGACAGTGTGGTCGCTTACTCGAAGTCGTAGGTCTCGGCTGACTTCAATTGTAATTTCGGTTCGGACAACTTCCAAAGAGTGTAGTGCAGGCATTACAGTGATATACTATGTGAGTGATAAAATAAATTTAGCGATTTAAATAGTATTTATATATAATAAAAAATCTTGCAAAAAGCAAAAGTAATATTAATTAATATAATATGATAATATAAAAATATAATTAAAAATATTTATAGGGTTAAAAATTTAAATGTTGAATAAAAATCTTTTTTAATAAATAAAGAATATTTTTTTGTAATTTTAACGGAAAATTAAGATATCAAGAATAGTCCAGTAAAATTGACTAAAATGGGTAATATTATTATTTTTTAATATCCTACCCCGATTAATCCTTTACAATGAGCATTGTTTTATTCTATGCTTTATCTTTCAAGAAATATGAGCATCGTATTTTTTATAAATATAAATCGTTTTCAACAAATAATATATACGGTTTTTTTTATGTACTGCCGGTACATTATTTTATAATACCGGTAGTACCGAATGTCTTTTTTTGACGTTATACTAATATTACCTTATAGACAACCCTTCAGTGCTCGAGCAGCTCCAAATATGATCTCCGGAGGGCGGTCATGGTTCTTGGTTCAATCACTGTAGCATTTTCAATATACTTCATCGCAGAATTTTCTCGTGCACATACAGAGTTGGTTCAGTTCGTATGGGACAATGCACACCTATTGTGGTGATTTGTGTCTGTCTTATTTATTTTTATTTATATTTTTTATTATTATACTTTAATCCGCAGTGGAGCGGTAATCTTAATTTTATTAAATACATAAAACAAAATAAAATAAATAAGCAACAAAAGAATCTTCAAAAAAATATTTTTATAAAGCAAGTTAAAAATATGGCACAAATTGCACAATTCTGACTATGAAATTAATATATATTTTTTAAATTTGAATTGCATTGATTCGTAATGAAGAATTATAGTAGTAAATTTACGTCACGCATTCATAAAATTTGAATGAAAACATTACGTACCTGCTTTTGAATTTTAACAAATGAATGAATATCATTTGTTTTTTCAGTCCGCGCGTGCGTTTTATGAATGAAAAATCTATATAAATCGCACGCGCTTTTCGCGTGTAATATTTAAAAGCAACTGCTAGACGGCGCTGCGATCGCTTTACATTTCTAGAGCCCGGGCTTATTTCGAATGCGTTCAGTGTACGGCTAAGAGCCGAGCTCGAACGACGTGCTCGGTTGCACTGTTCGCCGTTCGCGATCTCCGTTTGACATTTCTAATCGTGTCACACAATACACACTATATTATATATTAAAATAGACACAAATATCTTAAAATCGGCGTAAATTAAACTGATTTCATAAACCCTTAACGATCGCTCAAGCTTTGAATAATTATCATATTTTATACAAATGTAAGTAGCAAAAAAAATTATAAACACACATAAGATGTGACAATAATTAAATTTTAAGCACACTTATGCATGTACGGTGAAAGTTTTATTAGGCGATCTATAAATTTTAACATACTCGCACCCATAGTATTGCGTGACAATAACACGTCATGATTTCAAAATTTGTTTACACATTACAATTTGCACAAAATCACGATTGTTCATACCAAATCTAAATTTCAGTACGCTTCGAAAGTGATAATTGATTGATAAGTGTGTGTTTTCTCAACAAAGTGGCTGGATATATCGATGTGCATGATACATAATACGCTGTGAACCCAATTGTCGTTTGTGGTTATTCACACGCGAAACTGTAGCCGTTGGCAATTTAAGTGTACGATAGGTGACATCCATCGAATCAGCTGTCAGTTGCCACACGACGAAAGTCTGCAAGGTAAGTCAAAATCATTAACAATTCACATTTTGTTAGTTTATTTTCTCTTATCGCAGTCAGAGTGATAACCAACATCAACAATAACATCCTGTATTCCCGCGTTTAAATTCAAATAATATGGAACAGTGGCTGTGCGCTTGATTGCCTTTACCACATTCAGATAATAACACTGTTATATGGCTTCTGACGTAGTCAACAGAACGAGAAATCCATTTTCTCGGAAAATTGTCATTAAAAATACGCGTATGTATAGTATACAGTCGATACTTCATTATTATTATGCGTTTGCGTAACTGTTGTATTGAACGGTGTAATTAGTTATTTATTACATGTACATTTAAAAGTTGATTTCAATGTATAGAAATGGTCAAAATTTAATTTATTGCGCTATTTTATAAGCAACTCAAATTTTATTACATGCTAATAAAACATTAGTATTGTTAAATTTAAAAAAATATTAAACTTTCTAAAATGATTCACTATTAAATAATATGCAAATATGATTTAATTTCATCTTAATTATAATGAGGAAAACTGCCATTAAAATATAGCTAAATCTAAATGAACCACTGGGTTGTGTAATGTAGATATGTACATACATATATGAGTATGAATGTTTCATTAATAAATTCATTAAAAAAACGTACTTCTTTTTAATGATTTTTTGATATATTTGTTTTAAGCTGTAAAACATTTTTTATTGTTTTCCGGGTTATTATTTGCATGTAATAATATATATTTATATAAGTTCTAGAAAAATATTTTATTGAAAAAAATATTAAGAAAAAATGATTCATATTTATTATATTGAAGTGGAAAATGTCAAAATGTATATTGTCTTAAAAAGAGCCTTGCAAAAATTTTAGTTGGGTTAAATGTAGACTGTGTTTCAACCCTTAAACCTAAATAAATCGTTTCACTTTGTAAACTAAAAATGATCTACTAAATCATTTTTAATTACAATTTTTTTTAATAAGTACATTTTATTATTGTTTTTTAAATGATGAACTATTTAATAATTAAATTATCTCTATTTATTACATAAATTATAAACTCGTCGATTAAAAATAGCTATCGCTTATTTGAAGAATTTCCAACACCATATCTTACTCGATTTTGCATCTGCATACAAAACGAGAAAACCGAGACGGGTTGCGGTTGCATCAGCGCGCGTAACCAACCATCTGGTTTCCACGAATCCAGGGTTCAACATCCAGGGAGGACGGTCAAAGTATTCTCGCCAAAATTGAACGCGTCCTAGAGACACCGGCTTCGGCCCGGTGCGGTGTCTCCTTCGACCGGTATTTATTTTTTTTGGTACAATGTATCGGTTGGTTCCTCTCCGGCGAAAATATCGCCGAACCTGTATTGGAAATACCAGATGCACACACCACAAGCTTCTCAGCATCTTTTGCCATCGTTACGTCATGCTGCTTTTATTCGAGGCGAGAGAGAAAGATTCGCCGTTGTTTTTTTAATAAGTCTTATAGACCCTCTAATTAAACTTCAATTTAAGACTTACAAATATTAAAACAGGGGTTCGAGATCAGATCTTTAAAGTGAGCTTATTTTGAAGGAGGAATATTATTTTTTTGTAGACACGTAACTGCCTTATTTTGTATATTAAAAAATATTTTCATCGCCAGTGTTTAATTTTTTAATTATCCAAAAAGCTCACTAATGGCGTGTTTTTTAGAGGTACAAATAAAAATCGTGGTAATGGTTATGATATTGGATTTATTGGAAAGATAATATTATGCCATTAGTGTTAAAATATTATTTCGGGCATATGGGCGCCGCTATCGCAATAATTTTCTAACCACCTTTATCGGCAATAACGCAGCGAATGTTGGCTTCCAAGTTGTCCATAGTCTCTGATTTATCGGCGTAGATTAGCGACTTCACATATCACCACAGAAAATAATCTAAAGGTGTTAAATCACATGATTTTGGAGGGCAATTCACTGATCCATAACGCGAAATTATGCGCTCATTGAAATAAATTGATTATGGCGCGCGCTATGTGGCATGTTGCGCCGTCTTGTTGAAACCGAAGCTTAAATTAGGGAACGAAAAAGTCAATAAATGTGGATCTAATGCGCTCTCAAATAACTGTAATGTTCTGGCCGGCGTAATTTTTTAAGAAATATGGACCAATGATTCCAACAGCCCATAAAGTACACTAAACAGTTAATCTTAATATGAGAACGCGTATTATTCAATACCTTTTTAAATATAGGAATCACAAATATTAACATATGTTGCTTGAAGATGATTTGAATGAATGCTAAGAATCTCATGGATGAGTATTATATCTGAGAAATACACATAGGTACCACAAACTATAATACTTTCGATCCTTGTTGCGCATAGTCCATAGAATATGCATTTTTTAGTTTTAGAACTTTAAAAATGATTCCACTGTTTAACAATTATCGTATACTATGTAGAGAATTTTTAGATATAATCCTTTACTTGCAACCATCAGAGACCACGTGCTCTTGAACTCTGTATGGCTGGTCTCGGATGTGGTGGCGCACCGATAGCAATCGCTGGAAACGATTTACATGTGCGTCTTATGGTCGAATTCATCGCCGGAGATTAAGCTGACACGATCCTGGCGCTAATGGTGAACAAGTCTAATTAAGCATTGGATATAAATCAAGCGTGGTTAATGGTGTAACTGCAGATTCTTACTCTCGTGTGTGCCCTACGGACGGAGCCTTGGCCTCGGATGCCATCGCTGTTGGTTACACTACTACTCATTGCGGGAGGAAAGTTCAGGGTACATTTGGAACGAAGTGTTGTTGAATACGAAATTAAATTTTAATATAGAATCTTTGAAATTCGATCGTAAAAAAATATTGCTATTTATTAAATCAGCCATCAACAACAGTTTAAACAACATTAAGAGACAAAATAGGATAGTTAAAAATGATATTTCAATGTTTAATCGCAAAATGTTTTATCAAGATCTTCTTTGTACTTTTATTCAAAATATGTTATTCAATACGATTTTAATGTCCACATAAACAAATCTATGTAACTCTATTGCCAACCCTTTACTTCTTAAAAAGAATCCTCTAAATCATTTACCATTTCATCGGATGTTTCACTGTTTGTGCTAGATTGTGCTAGTTCATTTGTGTTTGAAATTGATTTCTTCAAAAATTATGATTCGTTCCAAATATCATATGTTTCACAGTTTGCTTTTTTGTGACTGTGTTAAGATAATGATTATTTAATTTATTCATATATATTAAGATTAAGAAAAATATTTAATATTAGTAATTAAATTACTATTAAAGTAAAAAATCATGTTTTCCAAATAATTTAATTTAGGGTTTCTAGCCCTAAAGGATGTGACTTCGCAGCCAGTAACAAACCGGAAACTGATGATTTTTATTGTATAATATATTGCAACAAGCTAATGTAGGTGATTAATGTTATTCTCCGAGTGGTGGTGGAAAAGCTGGCGGAGGGATGATGTCCAGTGGATGGTCCACGGGGATCTTTTAGTTGTGGCAGCGGCGGTGTAGTTGATGTCCGTTTCTCTCTGCCTTAATCACCTCTGGGAATTTCTGCCTCTCTTTGGCCGTCTCTGACCGTCTGCCTTTCGTCCGTTGGAGACAGACCTTAACTAGCATAGTTAATGAAAACTCTCTGGTGAATCATAACCATGCAGCGAACATTTAGCCAATTGTTACATTCGTTTATTCGACTAACGAAATATGTCCTTGACTCTAGAAAGTGATATTTGCTTGATAGACATCTTTTGCAGGTCGAATTGTGCAACGGGATAAATGTAGCTTTTACAGTGTAATTTGTCGTTTAGTAATATATTGTTTCTGCGTCCGTTACGCAACAAAGAAAAATTCTTTATATGCATTGTACCCTTTTCTTCCATGGACATAACGAGGGCTATTATGTGGTTCGTTCAGTTATTCTTTTTTCACGTTCATCTTTATTATTGTCGTGGTTGCGATAATTACGAGCGCGAGTTTCAAGAAGAATCCCCAGATATGAATATTTTTATATTTAACTATTAGAAAAAAATCGATGGAGGAAGATTAAATAGTTAAGGGTTTACCTATTGCACCTATTTTTAATTATCACAGTTTCATTGAAAATCAGGCAGAACCCAATATTATAAGAACACATACAGCAGACTTAATACAGCAGAATGCTTTTGTACATACAGCACTTCTTGCAGCTGATCTCGTCTCGCGGATAAGTTGAAATAATTTTCCGTTATTATGTCGGCGCTAAAACGGCGACAAAATCGCCGTTTACCTCCTTGTTTACAACGAGATTAATCTCTTCGCAAATAATAGCAGTCGGGCAACGGCGAGCAATTGCATTTGCATATAGTAACCAGGGCCGAACAGCTTCTTATCGCCCTCACCTGGCCGCAACCCTAACGGAATGAATTATGCTAGTAATACTAACAAACCATATAATAAAGCTAATGCTAAAATGTTAGAAAAGTTATACATCAACTAAATAACGCCACAACCATTTTTTTAAGTATGAGGAAAAATAAAGAAAAATATAATTTTATATGATTTCATGCACAATGTTTATCATAATATGAAAGATCAGTCAATCCAATGATAAACTGGAACATTGTCTTGCATTTTATGTATTTGTTTTAAGTTAAATAATTTAAAATAAGGATGTCATTTTAATCTGATTAAAAATATGGAGTACTCTCTGCGGATTATCTATGCTTGAAATAAATTATTTTTTTTACTTATTCATCCAATTTTAATGAAATTTAAAATAAAGCGACTAAATAATGGTTTATGCCATTTTATCACCCGCCGATTAATTATTTTTATTGTTTTAATTTTTTTTAAATCATTTTTTTAATTCATAATTCTGTTAATTATTTTTGTTTTATCTTGTTATTGTTAAAGCAAATTTTATTTATTAAATTTTTCTTTAAAATAAAAGCCTAAAATTAATGCACAATAATTTAAAGCAATAATGTAAAATCATATTGTAATTCTTTGTTCCTGATAATTGAACGCATTGATATATTATATATATATATATATATATATATATATATATATATATATATATATATATATATATATATATATATATATATATATATATATATATATATATATATATATATATATATATATATATATATATATATATATATATATATATATATATATATATATATATATATATATATATATATATATATATATATATATATATATATATATATATATATATATATATATATATATATATAGGTAATTGAATAAAATAAACGGATTTGCTAAATATGTGATTACGTGAATGTAGTAATAAAACAACACATATGTGTGTAATTGCTATACTAAAAAATTATAAAATATAAGAAAACATTAAGCAGATCATATAAAACTAATACTAGTATAAATCGTTTTTTTACTTAAAAGTTTTAGGGAGTTCTAATTTATTTTAAATAAAAAACCATTCAAACATCCCTTGTTTTAGTTTTTATTTTTTGGGCAAATTTTACAGTTCAATGAGGATTCATTAAATATTTTTGGTGAAATTTTTTTGTGTAAATTATCCATTTATTATCTAAGGATTATGATATTAGATTTAAAACATGTATTTAAGAATATTTTTAAATAGTTAAATATAATCTGAAATGCGCATTTAAATAAAAAATATTGAAGGACGATATTATTAAGATTAAAAATTGTAAATATAATAAAAAAATAATGTTATTATAATTTTCTCTAGAAAGTTAATGGTTATTTGGAAAATTTGTGTTTTTTTACTTTAATCTCAATATGTAAGATTAATTTAATTCATAATTTTAATAACGATAAATAAGATGGTTTTATAGAAATATTTCATTTTAGCTATTTGGGATATTTTAGATTTAATATTTCTATAGATACATTTTTTTTATGTATTTTAATTTGAATTAAATTACTTATAATTATTATTATGTTTACATATCAATGGCTAAAGTGTAAATTTGCTTAAAAAAAATTGATATCTCCAAAATCTCCAATTAAAGCTACATAAAATTTGCTTGTTTGGATTATCCGTCCCTTCAATAATCGAGAGTATACTGTAGCTGATTTTTCTTTATCTGTAATCAAAAAAATTAGTGTTGAAATGGATCTGACATTTCATCAGCCAGCTTTAATGACTTTCAGCAGTACCCATATATTTAGTTTTAAACGGATCTAATTCATGCTAAATTAAATGCATTGAAACCAAAACAATCCTGTAACAACAGCTTGTTTCGAAAGCTCTCTCTCTCTCTGTCCTCTACTACACCAGCTTTGTTTAGTAGGTAATTTATTCATTTGCGACATAATATAATCGGTCGCTGGGTTATAAATCCGACGCTTATTATTATCGCTAAAGGATTACACCTATAGGTGCGCCTTTCAGCATAATGATATGCTTCTCTATTATCCGAGTTATCCACACGTTCGACTTCATTGTTCGCCTCCACCGTATATTTATGCGAGTTAAACTTAACGCCGAGAGATACGTCGTTTGGTACTATACCAGGTACCTGCCTGTGCAACTTTTACCACAGGCATACATTGCCAGCATGGGGAAACCTTCCGCAGGCACCTGGTGGCGTACCAGATAACTTATGAGGCTGATCAGCAGTCACCAACCAGAGAGGATTTAACTCAAGAGACGATTCTGTATTACACAACCAATTAATATAATTACACTCAAAATTTCACTGAAGCATGTAACTCCAAAATTCCAGTCACTACTAGAGATATATATTATAATATAAATACCTTAATTGATGATTGATCAAATCATTATTGCATATTCTATACAATAACTCTATAGAATAGAAACTGCACATAAATACAGACACAAATCTTTCAGTTTCTATAATCTCATGGAAACTGCCATCCAACACTGATTTCGTATAATTGCATATTGACATTGCACAATCGACGCATTGTCACACGTCTGACAGCAAACGAGAATTCACACGTTTTCCAAGCCAGTTCTGCGAAAGTATCTTTGTTATTCTGCATAGCTGCTGCTGCTGCGTTAGATTTTTTTCACAAAATATCTTGAAAAACCCAACTCGACGATCCATCGAGCCGTGTACGGTCGCAGATGGAAAGCCGAGATTGAGACATTACATCTGTAGCTTGCTCTGTGTGCTTCGTCATCTTGCTACCGAAGATCGCCAAAGGCAGCAGCGATGTGATAAGATCTGCCGAAGCGGATTGTATCCGAGTCTGGATTGTCATTCGGAATGCGATCAACAATTTTTATGGACACTTTGTATTTAAATCGCAGCGTTCATGAATTATTGAATAGGTGGAAGGAGCTGTTTCGAAATAGTCGAAAAAAATACATATCCACAACGTGACTATATTGATTAATAAATCATATTAAGGACATTCGCATCAATCTAAATAATTTATTTCATAAATATTTAATTTATATTATTATTATTTATTAAGCACATTTAATTGCGAATCAGGTCCATTTTATGGATTTTATACTAGTATTTAAATATGAGACAACTTATCTTTTTTTAAAAATGTATACGCTTTTAAGTAACTTAACATGCAGTCATCCTTAAGATGTTATACATCAAACACACTAATTTTCTATTTTTACTTTTATCAAATCAATACAATTTTATTTAAGACATATATAAAAATCATTTTAGAATACGATTTGATGATTTATAAATAAATTAAATTCACATCACAAAATAGCTATTAACAAATAATAATGAAATAATCTACAACTACGTAAATCATTTTACAGAACTTTGCATATTAATAATATATTATAATATTATAAATTTACCAGTGAGATAAGCCCATCAATTAACTATGTACTTTTATTCTAAAAGTCAGTACGTTTTCTTAGCATTTTCGTTTTATGTACCAATAATTTTTAATAAAAAAGTAATCTAACGTGTGAATTAAAGCTTAAATTATTCAGGCAAGTACTTTTTTAGATTAAGCTATTATGGTCCTTATCTAATATGTTTCTTATGTGGATTATTTTAAATACGTGTTTCTATCATTTTAACCTATTTTGAGATTGAGTAAAGAATACTTATTAGTAAAAAACTTAACTGAGCTTAAAAAATTGTTTTTTATAGTTGAATATGTATAAACTTACCAATATACACCAATACAAAGTTTTGCAATAACGAAAGTACTTAATTTATAATAAATGTATGTGTATTGCTAAATAAAATCCAAGGAAAAAATAAAATATCTTACTTAAAAAATCTTTAATGCCGTTTGTATGCATTAGTGGAAAAAACTATAAAAATCGTAATAATATTTATATATGTATCATATGTTACAGCTAATGTGTATTTTTAATGATTTATATTTTGCCTATGGTTCTACTGGAGTTTCGCATCTAGCTTTAAATAATATAAAATGTTTTCTTCTGGAAATATTTCGTAAGCCTATTTTCAAAAAAAATTGCAAATATTTTAGTTTTTTATAGATTGAATCATATTGACTATCATTGAAAATCCTAAATATTCGTCTATGTAGTGCGCAAATTTACGCAGTAACGCGGTAATAGTCAAAAATGCAAGTGCGATCTCTTCCTTTTTATACTGTAAAAGTCACAGCTACACAATGGTTTTAATGTCTAATTTCAATAAATAAACTTATAAATAGATTTCAAAAAATCAGATTGAAGCAAAAATAATATTTAAAATTCAAAAAGTTTGGGGTCCGGTATTCGCACATTTGCCAGCTTCGGTACCTCACGACAGTGAGGTACCAACAGTTAGTATATATTGTATATCATATATTATACAATGGAATATAAATAAACACTGCCGTTATTTATATTTTTGTGTTGTACAATACAAATTAGAACAGATTTATTTATTTATTCTTCCGTTGTAACCTTTCAGGCGTAAGCCCTACGCTTTACAACGGAGTATAATGATTACCTTCAAGTAAATATTACATTTATTAATTATAAATGTTTATATGTAATATAATTTATATTGAATATATCACTTTGTAGCTGGGGTGTATTTTCAATAATAGCGCATTTTTATAAATAAAAATTCGAGTCTGCTGCCGTGGCTCGAACCCACGGCCTCTGGGACTACGCTATTCCAACCTTAACGTCATTTAAATAGCTTTCTATTAAACTATTTATTTATATAATAACAATGGTTCCATTCTATTCAAATCTATTTATTTATATAATAATAATGTATCGGTACATTATTAGAAGCAGTGGAAGGGACGCTTACAAAAATCTCTTTAAATAGCTATAAAATAGTTTACATATTTAATATCAACAAGTAAATATTGAAATCATATTATTTTTAAATCTGAACGAATTAAAAATAAAATTTAAAACACAAAAAGTTGAGGGTTCGGTGTCCACACCCACATACCTTAAGCTTGAATGTGTTATTAAGACAGAAAACTCTATTTTAATGCAATGTTTTTTTATATATTATAACAAGTTAAATAAAATTCTAAATGTTTATAAATATCAAAAAAAAAATAATACAAGAATTTCGGGATATGAGACTGAAGGCGTGTAAATTTGCAGGAAAAGCTAGTAACAGTTTATTTAAAAAAATGTAAATAGTCATATATAGTGAAGTTGAAATGGCAAGTCAAGTTGTATTATTGTCGGGTGTGATTTCGGTAGAGCAGCTGGAATTGTCGTGATGAATTCTATGCTCTCTGGACGATCGCTGATGTATCTCGTGTCGATACGGTCTCCGTGTCACATCTTTTATAATATTGATTTGAAAAAATCTCTGGCAAATCAAAGATGAGGGTGTTAGCGAGGCAACTAAAAAAAATTTCGACGATCGGTTAGAAAAGGGTAGAAGTACAGCAGTATTGTGCGCATGGTAGAATGTATTATATAGCTTATTTAAATGTCCAATATGTCCAATTGTTTGGTCACGAGATATTTTTCTGATCGTTTTGTGAATATAATGCATGTGACATGACTTTCGAGACCTATGATCTCTTTTCGTTTGCTAAAATAGTTAGGAGTTACATCTAAATTATAATAAATTGTGCAGGTGGTTTGAAACTTTCCAATATATAAATCTTTCTGTATTTTTAAACCAAACTTAACTATCTAATATTTAAAAAATGTATTAATTGCGTGAAAAAATTCATTTTTTCTATTGTGGGTTCAGGACAAAATCGTGTTAAATTTAAACGCGGTACAGGTACTAGAACAAAAGATTAGATAGTAGAACTTGTTCGTCACCACGCCAGAGAATGCACTATGCATTATTGTGTGTTACTATGTGTACATGAAATTTCTCAAAATCGCCAGGGTGGGTCTAGTCTACGTAGTCTAGACGAAACGCCATCATTCAGCCATTAAACGCCCGTTGTTTTGGCATCGATCCGAGCCTTATACATATGCATGCGTATTATAAATCAGAATTACACTACAGTTTGCGACCGCTGGCTTCACGAAAGCCGTAGCTGTACTGACAAATGGGCTTGGATTTATCTATCTGGACGTGGCCAGAGCTTTCAAGCACAATGAACTGTTTCATGAATTACAATTAAAGAAAAGCTCTTACATTTTCCACTTGTGCAATCCATCAGACTCATCGATACTATGTTTTTTCATAACAATGTCTTAGTCAGTTTTATCGCAGTATGACTATATATATTATATTCCATTATAGGTTAAATAAAAATACTATTATGAAGTAAATGAATCATGAGCATATTATATTACAACATGTTTGTGACTAATTTAAAATGTATTAAAACCACATTTGTGGTTTAAAAATATTTGGTAATAAACATGTATAATATAATATAACCATTTGGAAAAAAAGTCAGGAGCTACTATAACATAACAGGCAAAAAAATATATATCAGCGGTATCAATCAGTGGCGTACGGTGGGTGTTAATATTGGGTGTGCTATAAAAAATAAAAAAAAACGTACATTTTTTTCATTTTTATTAGCCGAGGTTTTGACATGCCTAAACTGCCTTACAGCTTTTTCCCATATATAAATAAATAAATAAACATCAAACCTAATCTAAAATATTATTATATAAAAATATCAAATTTACAATAAACATAAACTTATAATTATTTATATATAAAATCTAATCTTCTTTCTTTAATCATAAATTTTTCTATCACGCTGTCATAAAAAGTGCTCTTCTTTTTATTATCCATAAGGATCCCTTTTTCTATTGAAATCAAGCTAAGACCACATAGCCTTTCTTGGCCTTGGGTACTTCGATAACAATTATTAATTCGTTTCAGAGCAGAAAATGAACGTTCTGCTGATGCAGTACTGCTTGGAAGAGTTAATATTAGTTTGCCTAATTTATCTATTTCCTGAAAACCTGACTCAAGATTATTTGTGTTCATAAATTGTACAAGCTCATGAACAGATTTCTCTGCAAATTTAGGTAAATGATAAAGAACAGCAAGCTCATTTTTTAAACTTATATAATCAAATAATGCTCCATAGAATTGTTGCAGTTTGGTAAGTAATTCATTTGTAAATTTTTCTTTATATTGCTCATATTTTTCTTTCTCCAGAAGGTAAAAATATTCCAATTTGGACATTGAAGAAAAACGGTTTTCAATTTGCTTACATATATTATCAACTATTGTATTAAATAGTTGGCTAAACGCGTGCTTTTCTTCAACAAGCAAATCATTACTCAGTCTTGGATAATTTTCTTCCGTTACATAAGAATCCCATAATGTTTCATAATTATTTTCCTGTTCATGTCTGAGTTGTTGCAAAATTTCGGTAACTTTCTTACAGCAATATAATATGTCAAAAGATTTGGATTGTAAAATGTTGTATAACACATCAGTTTATCCAAAAAGGTTTGAAAATATGTGGAGAAGTTTTCTTGTTTCAAAATCTTCCAAAAAGCTAAGAAAACTTCGTGCTTTTATTACAGCGTCGGGGTCCCATAGTTCACAATTTTTCACGACGTCTCGAAAAAAGTCCGTAAATTCATTTCTGTATTTTTGCACTGTGTTACTTAACCGTGATGTATAATTCCATATTGTAGGTGTAACAGAAGGAAGTCTTCTAGCTACGAACTCTTGTAAAGCATTTATTCGTTTGGAAGATTTCAAAAAGAATGCAGACAATCCATTTAAAGTTTGAAAGAATGATTTGCACACTTTTATATTGGAAAGACCTTGTTGTAATGTTAAATTCAACATATGAGCATAGCAGTGTGTAAAAATGGCCAGTGGATAAACTTCGAGTACTTTGGCATGCAAACCATTAATATGCCCACTCATTACACTCGCCCCATCATAAGTCTGTCCAACTAATTTTTCTTGAATTTGAAATTCTTCAATTATATTTACAACGTGGCAAAATAAGCCATCGGCTGTTTTATCAGAGCTAACGTCTGTAAAGCCAATAAACCGCTCGTAAACTTTACCTTCATAAACAAAACTGTTGAGAGCTGTGAGTTCGTCATTATATCTGAAGTTTCGTCAAGAATAATAGCGACAAAATTTGCTGAATTTACTTCTTCCATAATATGATCTTTAATAACATCACCAATCGCTTCAATTATGTCATTCTGTATGGATGGGGAAGTACCACGAAACACCGTTGCAGTATTTAAATGAGTATCCAAAACAGAATCGTATTCTCGAAGTGCATTTAAAAATTCAAGGTAATTTCCTTTGTTTAGTGAATTACATGATTCATCGTGGCCTCGAAAAGGTTGTTCTTGTTTTCCTAGATATACTACTGCGTCAATCATTCCTTTTAATATTTCTCTTTTTTTATGAACTTGTTCATTATGTTGACTTATATTAGCTTTACGTTGAGCGTCAATCATGACTTCAATTCGTTGTTTTCCAAACATTTTGAGAGAAAAAAATGATTGAACGTGTGACTGCGCTCTTTTGTGTTTTTTCAGTGCCGTTATCAGATGACTAAGGTCAGCAAATCCACTTCGCTTCTTTCTTTGGAAAACAATATACATGGCCAACAGAACAATCTAGATCGAAGTTCGCAGCCTGTTAACCACTCAGTTCGTTCATATGATGAAAATGAAAAATGTCTTGTATATTCACATTTATTGTCTTTATGCTTCATAAATAAATTGGGAAGAGGTGGACGTGGTTTGGCAATTTTGATTATCTTCAATTTAATTTCATGACTTCTTTTTGAAAATGGATTATTCAGAATATCTTCAACAGTATTCTTCATCATTATTGGGGTAAATAAAAAAATATAATCTAGAATAGAAAATTAAATATTGATCATATGTAAATAAGATAATAAACTATTTTACGCCAAAATATAAAAAATGAGTGACCTGTTATTGTGATATAATGTAATAAAAAAGCAGCGACGGACGCAAGAGTTTTTGAAGTACGCGCACCAAATTCGAGACCAATTTTACTACTGAGCGCTGCCAGCCGACAGATCGACTTCAGCCGTTAAATCTCGGAACAATTTACTTTAGTCGGCGGCCGCGCGCAAGGTCGGCGCGTTATATGTGTTGTTCCAAAACGATCGCTCGCGCGAAAACGTTCAGAGCGAATGACAAATACCAATGCATACTATACACTGCATATTAAAATTTTATAATTTTGCATACTACTGTATGCAAAATGATGTCGCTTTACGCCCTAAATTTTCTAAATTTCTAAATTTATATTTTAGATGGTTTTGCGGGTGTGCGCCGCACACCTAGCACACCCTGAATATACGCCCCTGGTATCAATTATCATTTATAATATGTATTTTAGCTTTATTTTAAAATTTTAAAACAAGTATATGAGTAATTACACATATGTATATTACTTTGACTATCAATCAAATACGAAGTTTATTAATTACAGAAAATTTCTCAATAACACGCAACTCTTATTATTTCCACACAAAATCCCCGATTGAACAAGTTTCAAGTGCGGATGAATAAGCATTCATTAGTCATAATTTCACAACTTAGATTCTAATGTTAACAAATGATCAACAGCTGATCGTTATCAGCGATAAGTGTGTGACGTTAAAAAGAGTTATCTTTTATCGTCACACCAGTTACGACTTGACGGTTGGTTACTATCAATTTAAAAAAATCGTAAAAAAAAATTTATACGGTACATTATTTTTTTAATAAAAGAAATGTTTTTTTTTAATAAAATGCAATATTTAAACAATAAACAATTCTCATATTATATGTATTTTCTTCTTTCTCCTTTCTCCCAGCAACGCACTTAGGGAGTAAAAATGAAGAATAACACGTGGGAAGTACTAAATAATTAACATTAAATTATAGTATGTTTAATGAAATTAATTTATAGAGGTCAGTAACTAGTAATAAATCTATTCGTTTGTTTTAACAATTATTGTTGAGTTCATCTGAGGAAGATCTATCGTGTATAAAAAATATAGTAGCGGTTCAAAAATGCTGTCCTGAGGTACACTAAAAAATATTTGGTACAGTTTTGTGTTTACTTCTCCAATCTTTATTTGAAAATGTCCATCTTTTAGGTAAGATTGGATTACTAACCATTTAAGTAGTGAGTTAATTTTACGTATTTTTCCATAATTATTTCTGTTGTTAATTATTTTATATTGCATGTATAGTAAATTAAAAAAAAATCAGTGATTCACAAAGTTGTATTGCTCTGATTTATTTTACAACTTTTTTGTATTAGTATGTTTTAATCATTTATTTTAACACTCTTCTATTATTATTTTTTTATTTTATTTTACATATTTTTATATACATATAATATTCGACTTTTGTGGATTTTTTTATATCAATTCAGAGGCTTTCAATATTTTTTATGAAATTAATACAAAATATTTTTTTATGTTAATTTATTTCGTAGTTTTTTATTACATGTAAGTATTGTATTTTATTAAGACGTGGCTAATATGCCATCAATTTATAATGTACCAATGTGTAGATCAATACCGAGCCGCAAACTATGGTTTTAGACACGCTGCCATATTCTATCGAGCTTTTTTGCAACAAAGTTGCCCTTTTAGATGTAATCACGCTCAAGAATGTTATATTTGGATCATGCCAAGAATAGTGGCAATCTCCCACATCCAACGCCTGCAAGGAGCATTGTCTCAGCCGCATTATGTGTAATAAGTTGCACCGAAAAGCATGCATAAAAATAAACTTTCACAGCGAGGCATTTTCAGGGGGCGAATCGTGGGTGAGATTTATCGCAGTCCGCCCCTGGATGCGCATAAATGCATAGAAAGTTTTAATGACTAACCGCGATCGGAATCTTTAGACCAAGTGGCAAATTTTACAACGAAAGCTCGTATTTGAGTCCTACTATATGTTGGGATTTGGGCAGGTGAATGTTATTGGCCCGTGTCATTTCCATTTGTAACGCTTTATCTGGACCAAGGGACAAAATGTGCAATTGACTTGGAAAGTTGACTGAGCAGTTATTTTACTTAAACCTGATGAGCACTTGGTGAGGTTATGGTTTGAGGCATTCACTTTTTCCACTTCTTATTTTAAGAATAATGTATAACTTTAAATGGTGATGATGTATCACTTCAAGAATAATTTAGGAAAAAATTACAAGGATTTTTTATTTGAACCAAAATATCTTTGTGTTTGTTCAAAAAACAGTTGTGCTTTGGCCGTTACTACTTTACTACCGAATCACTACTTCACTAGCACCTGCCAGATAAATTATATTTTCACTGGTGAAAATATATAGCTACCGGTGAAAATGTATTCCATTATTATTTCACTGAAATGACTTATTTTGGAAAATATTTTGATGATAGATTCAAGACTTTTCTTAATTTTTTTTGGGATAACTCAAACATGGTTCAGAATCAGTGACGTCATTATAGCTTTTTCTGTGGGGGGGGGGGGGTAAAAGTTGGTCGTAAAATTAAATTTCATTAAAATTCATAAAATGACATGTTTTTTTTTTTAGTCAAATTCAAGGGCGGAAGGGAATGGCTCCACCTGCCCACCCTCTAAGTGACACACGCACAGATCTATTCGAGTTCGGAAGAACTCGGTCATAAGATTTACATGTTTTTAGGTGATTCTGAATTTCAACTAAACAAGCATATTACGAAGCCCTATCCCTACTGTACTATAAGAATAATGAATGGCGTTTGGCGTCAAAACAATAATTAATTAAACGGCTTACAATTATTTTTAACACACGAATTTAGTTTATGATGTGATTTTTTACTGTCAAAAAATACATTTTCAACGGTAATAATATTAAGCAACTGATAAAATCTTATTTTAGACGTTTACCAATGGCGGCAACTTTGGCGCTAATTAATAAAAGCGAGCGGAAATGGCTCGAGTCATAAAATAACTTAAAATATTGGAAATGCTTAGATCTGCGTGTCCATGTCCGATCCGTTCGTTTTGTGCACGGACAGCGGATAGTCAAATCTGTAACTTTTCTCACCACGCACGATTGGTTTTGTCCGCCGAGCACCCGCGACGGACAAATCGTCGGACAGATCCACACATGTATGGCCAGCTAATAACAAGTTGTTTTCATAATTTGCGGTGCACTCAAAAGTCATACATAAAATTTACTCACAGCAATATTTTATGGTTATTTTTGTATTTTATTTAAACAAATTTAAGTATAATAAATATATATGGAGTAATATGATTTTGATTTAATTTATAAAATCAAACAAAAGAACTATAGAAAAATAATCAAGAGTATATAATTAAAAATAAACATATTTCGAAGACGCTTCACCGTGATCCCAATCTCCTTAGCAACTAAATAATAAACCAGTTCAAAATATTTATAGTAAAATTATTTAACATTCATTCTTTACAAATTTATAAACATTCTAAATTAATTCTTTTGATTAAGGAGAAAAAGCTAATCTTTGTCCAAATGTAGACATTTTTCGAAAATAAGACAGGTATGTCATAAAATAAACAAATTCTACCTTTTCATCGGATGTTTCACTAAATGATGTGTACTTGTGTACTTATTCATTTATGATTGAAATTGATTTCTTTAAAAATTATAATTTGCTCCAAATATTTTTCAAATGTTGCACAGTTTTCATTTATTGTGACTATATGCTAGAGCATGAACCGAACCGAAATAAACCGATATTTTTTTTAGGTTCAGTTCCGATTCGAAGCCTTGGATGCAACACTTCCTAGCCAAAAGATGGTATCGAAATATTTTATATCAAAGTTTTCATACTAACATTTCATGCTAATGGAATTTATAAAATCACCAATAGGTGAGAGAAGGTAATATCTTATATCTTGAATCATTAAAATGAAAATAAATATTTATTAGTGATTTTTTTTATTTATTTTATCATTTTATTATTAGTATCGATGGTTCTGGCAGATTCTCAATATGTGTATGTAATATGCTACTTTCATTTAAATCTGTTTTAAATTAATTGAATTAAAAATTATTATATATTATATGTAGTTACTTACATCTAATATAAAATATGTGTTAAGCATCTAATCCAAGCTTAATTATTATTAAATTTGCAAATTGATAATAATATTTTTATATCGATTATATTATAAATTATTTAATAAATAATGCATATGATTCTCAGTAATTATTTATGCTATATTTATTTATTCTTCTTCCACGTGAAATCGATTTATTAGCTACACATTAATAATATAATAATTGCAGTTTATATCAAGAAATTTACCTTGCATAGGTATTAATTACATTTTAATTCAGAAACAACATCGTTAGATACAAGTGAAGTACAATATTAAAAATAACATGTTGTTGCAATTCATAATTTGTAATGTAATTCTTAAAATTCCTATTTAATTTTAAATTCCATTATTTTTCAATAATTAAGACTAATTTTAAATATAAAAAAATTAATGCAGTATTGTAGATTTTATATTATATAAAATAGATAGAATCTTCTCTATATTTTGTGTTTAAAGGTTATCAGAAATTGGACTTGAATCTGTCACAACTGCATCACCAAAAAGTAAATCAAATCTCGAATTTCATTTTTATGAATTAATTTTATCGGTTGTCACATTATCGCAATTATATAATTGAGTGAAAATTCGCATAGTCATACGCAGATATATATTATACATGTCATAATTTATCTAATATGCGTAAACCATTTTTTACTTATGAATCACAGGTTAATCAGCAATCGGTCATACTTAGGCTAATATAGAGATAATTCTGTGTATAAAATAATCAATCAACACATCTTAATAAACGCGAGTGGAGTAGACTAAACATTTTTTTCGCAAAATCAAAGCATGGTTACTGCATCAAAGAGTGTTTATTTTATTGCAGGAATTTATTACCATAACAAAAAATCAACATTTATGAAACTGTTTAATTAATTTTGCACGGAAACGAAACGAGTTCATAGTGTATATATATATCTGGATGTTGTCGAATGAGAATGATAATTTTCATTATTAAACCTGATATATAGATTTATAGAATTTACATTAATAAAATAATTAACTTCAAGAAAAAATATATGAGGCTGAGGTTGTGGCTGTAGATATTTTTCAAGAATTACTTTTGATGGCATACAAAAGGTTTTTTAAGCTTTGGGTTGGTGATAGCCGCCTCCCGCAGTGACACGTTAAAAGCACTATATCAGCAGCTTTCAGCAGATTATCCAAATATTTTTTCCTTCTTTCTTTCTTGGTAACTGCTGTATGAATGTATGTCCATAATTTATTCGATCCGAGACAACGTCTAGCCGCTGGCGCCTGCCACGTGTTGTTCATGATGGCATCATCGTTTCCAATCACTCTTCTTGTAAATCCCCGAAGACGATAACGGCGTTTGTTTATTGACCGTGCTGAAATTTATGCATTGATGGAGCGACCGAAATAAATTCGCGAAAGTACTACTACTTCACTCTCATTATAAATCGGTCGATAATTCAAGAAGTAACTCCACTTAAATATATTCACAATGCAAAATTTGATAATAATGTAATATCCACAGGGTTATTTTATTAGTGTTGATAACGAGTAGTTACAGTCTTACGCTCAGAACTGCGTGACTTACTACCTGCACTATTCCGTCGACTGAGACAGTGACTCTGAACGCTTACATGTCAAAAAAGAATATTTTAGTATTTTTAAACAGCCAATTTGATTTATCATAATATTTTTGTAAATATGTGTGATTATGAACTTTACTTAAAACTCAATTATAACATTTTAAAATTTACCATATTATTGATTCACAGTATTTGTATAACGGCATTTAACATTAGAATGCGTATTTTTTGCTAGCATATTATTTTATTTTAATATATTCGAAAATTCTTCACATGTATAGTTAAATTTTTTTGGAAGAAATTACATTGCGCCACACATATTTTTTTATATGTTAAGAAAAAGTCCGATATACATAGCTGTATATTTATTTAAAACATGGTTAATGCCTGGTTGTATTATTCGGTGGTCTGTTGTATGCTGTGTGATATTTATCGTGATTTAGTTGATACTTATGTAATGTGAAAGATTTCTCTTTTCGTTGTTCAAGTGGTTGTTATGGTGACTTCTTAAACCTAATAGCTCAGGTGCTTTAAACTTATGTTAATAATTAGTGTAACAAAATATATGTTACTCGCAAAAACTAGCATTCAACTTATCACCGCAATTATTTGTCTAGTGTTTATATTTATGTACATATAATCACCAGTGCATTCTAACGTTGAATGTCACAAATTTTTATTTATTAAAAGCTTGGTTGTATTGTATGTTAAATTTTATTTTTCAATTTTTTTTTCAGGGTTTCCATCAGTATTTAAGCTGGTGGAAGGTGGCAGGTGGCAGGTGGCCGGGGGTTGCCAGTATGCGGGGGGCATCCCGCGCCCCCGCCGCCCTCACCCTGGCCACATACCTCTTAGTTTATGCGGCCTCAGCTCTATCAGAAGTTTCAGAACTCAGTAAGTACATTTTTAGCAGTATAATTAAATCATAACGCGTAATCGTACAAAAATGTGAGCAGATAAGATGTTTAAAATTTTCACTTCCTAATCGGCTTTGGAATTTTATTCGTCACAAAAAACACAAAACAATAAATTAACATCGGCGGAATACTTGTAATATATTATACATTGTGATTCATGAAAAAGTTTATTAGAAACAGTTTCAACAAAATGGTACAACATCTCAAATAACATATTCCTTGAAAAAATATTTTTTGAAAAGGTTGTGGGAAATATTTTAATCTGTGCCTCACACATGTTTTAGTGTTGATAAGATTTCACTGACAACAAACGTCATTCAGGTTTAATCATTGCTCATTGATGTTGTTATTTTGCATATCAATGATGAATCCTTTAGTTGTGAAGGTGTTTTAATTAACTCGGAAGACTATTTTCAGCTTCCAGGTTCATAGTTTAATGTGCAAGATTTCGAGGAATGTTTGTGTTATGCTAATTAAACTAACTACAGCTTCCATGTTCACTAGTAAAGTGACATTATTGCTACGAGCTAGCTAGATCGATATTATCAGTGTCCTGACGGACCCTAGTGTACCGGATATTATATAGAAATTGACATTCAATTTTTTTAATAATATTTTAGATATTATTTTTATGAAAAATCATAAACGTTTTTAATTAAAACCCTGATAATTAAAAAAACACTTGTAACATATTAATTTTAAATACAAAAATATATGTTCTTATCGATACGTTTACATTTATAAATTATACTTAAAACAGTATTAATGTTGTTAAGAATCGTTTATTATATTGATTTAAGTGATCAACCTGTGATACATAGATTGCCCCCCAATTATCGCATTACGTGATGCATTGGAAATTTCCAGATAATACGCTGCTTTAATCAGTGATGGTTATCAATTATGACACAGATGATTGGTATTATGATATTTTAAGTTAAACAATACTTTTTTAAGAGTTATATTTTTATAATTGAAATATATTTGGAAGTTTTAGTCTTGCCTTCTCGAGAGCTTTCGCCGCCTCAAAGCTCTTCGAAGGAAAACCAGCTCTGGTGTCCGAAAACACGAGCGTTAATTGACTCGCGCAGACTCTTAACGTAACATTGGCTCGATCATTACCATTGCCAGGCCGATAATTAAGTTTTAATTCACCATTAACTCCACATTCCAAATTTTATAATCCGTACGCTGCTGGTAACGACAAGTCATAAAACGACGGTCAATGCCTTTCGATGATATTTCGAGAGCCAGTTTTGCCAAGCAAATTGCGCTGCAGATTATATTGTGCAGTAAGTTATAATGATTTGATAAAAATAAAAGCTTTAGAATATTATTGTATTTAACTTCCTATCATTATTTTTTAAATTACAGACTTTTATAATCGATTTGCTTTATAATACAGTTTTCAATCATTAAATCTCACTATGCAGCTCAAGTCGATCTTAAAATAATTTAATGGATGTTGGCAATAAAATATAGTCAATTTAAGTTTTACTATTATTACTTTTTTAAGAGAGAATTTTCCAGTTCAATAACGATCAGTACATAATAATTACAATACATTACTATTTTAATTGTACGCAATTTACTGTATTTTTATTGTTTTTTAATGCAGGTTCTATTTGAAAGTATCTGTTAAAAGTAAATTCAATATAATGACAATACTGCGACTGGTCTATAATTCTTGATGCATAATTTGTCATTCCTTTTAGGAATTGTGCGTTTAAAAAAATTAATTTTGCAAACCTTTTAAAATGAAATTGGGAGCCAAATCATAATATATAAATAAATCAGTATTTTGTATATCAGGGATATTTATTTCGAAAATTAGATGATACACGTTATCGCTGCAGACAGCTGCATCTTTAGAAGCTATATTTTGTTGTGTATTCATTTGAAAGATTATCATTGGATGGAATTTAAAAGAAATGTGTTATTTTTTGTCAGGAAGTGCGTAAAAAATTCGGCTTAATCCTAAACATATTTACGAGTTTTTTGGTTTCATGACCATCGCGACATTGACAGACGTGGAAAATTCCATCTAACAGCTGCAGATGTTTTGTTAAATTAGATTTGTGACTTTTTTATAGAATCTTTATACAATACATCTGGGCGAAAATCAACTCAAATTATATTTTTCATATTAATTATTATTAAGTTTAGAGTTTAAGGACCAGACACATTTTTTTGTAATAATTATATTCGATTAAACGAGGGCTTATTATATATTGTTTTAAATAGTAAAATTTAACATTAATAGTAGTTTAAAACCTAATTATCTCTCTTAAAAAAATGAAAACGATATGTTATATATGTATGTATATTAAAATAGTCATCCTGATATTTTTTATATCGTCATTAGCCGGAGAAATAATAACAATAACGATTTAGATAAATACGTCAACTACTTATCGACTCGTTTGAGATCTAATCAGCTCAGATTCCGGTGAAAGTACGCGCGCACCGCTCAACGCACCTGTGCGTCGGACTCGTGCCAAAAATGTGTCTACGCTGTACAAACCGCGTCTAAAATATCTAAAAAAAAATCATATAGGCCCGAAAGAGACGACAAATGCGCTAAAAACTTCGTCAGCGTACGCAAGCTTTCGAAAGTTGAACGGTAAAAATTTAATTTTGTCCGCGTCGTCCGGAAGCGGTAAAGCGTCGCGCTGCGCTCACGCATGCGCATGTCATTAGTGTCACATAAGTTTGGGTGCACACCTGTACCGTGGACAATCGGCAAGGTCGCCGGCTCGCCGACGCGCACAGCAGCGGATTTTATTATTATTCATTTTTTCTCGAACTAATTAATGATCGCGATCTGTATGCCATTACCGTAAAGCGAGACTCGTTTGTCGGGTTGTCTATCAATCGCGTGCCCGCAATAATGTCAATACGTATTTAATTAAAAGAAAAAATGAATGTGATTTTCTTGTGTGGATATGTTACACTACACTTTCTTGTTTATAAACAAAATTAAAAATGCATATATATGCAAAATAGGCAAAAAAAATACTTGAATTACGTTTTATTAACATATTAATACAAATACAGACGATACAAGTTTGGATATTGAATAATTTAATGAGACGGTATCATTTAGGGGTAGGCAGCCATAATGACTTAGTGATTTTAATTTATCATATGGGCTACAGCACTATTTTTAATTTATTACATAATAATCAGCGACGGCATTTTACCAAAAAAATCCATGTCATTTAATGAAATACTATGAATTTTATTATAATCGAATTATTATAAAAACGACCAATGACTAGCCAACCAATCAATGGCCTGTTCTTAAACCAGAAATTCTCAGGTTATTCTTCATAAAATCAAAAAAAAACAGTATCAAATTTATCCCAAAAATATTTTTTTAAATATGTCATTTTAGTGAAATCATATCGGAATACATTTTCATCGGTAGATATATATTTTAACCAGTGAAAATGATATAATTTCAACTTTTTCATACGTAGTAATTATATACTTATCATTATTTATTTTCATGTGAGTATGTTACAGTCACTGTATATTTCTCAGTGAAGTTATACTTCCACTAGTGAAATCCAAATATTTTCCTCGGTAGATATGTATTACTACTAGCGAAAATATAATTGAACTAATAGGCGCTAGCAAAATTATATGCTACATTAAAATGTATATGCAACTCAATTTGACAGTTGCGAAACGTCCATTTTCTGTTCAAACCAGGGCCGTAAAGTTGTTTAAAAATTTACCTAGCCCGATTCCTACTTTATTTTATGCTTCGACTCCAAATCCGAGTTTTATTCTATTTTATAATTAGTTAGGCTTACCTTATTTATTTATTTTGCCTTTTTGATAATGATATTTGTATAAATAAAATAGTTAGTAAATTCGTAAACAAACAAATGAATTTAATAATATGCATTAAGCAATATCTTTATACAAAAATAAATATATTATAAAAATATATCAACATTTAATAAAATAATTAAATGAAACTTTCAAAAAATTAGATAAATTGCATTAAAAAAATGCTAAAGTTACAGATATTTCACATTATCGTGATATTCGTGGTATGTGTTACTAAAAAAAATAGCTTATTTTAATAATCGAACATAGACCAATAATACAGTACGATAACGCTCAACTTCATAATCAAATAAATAGCATATTAAATTATTTCAATTATTATTTTTCCGCATTCCTTGTATTTAATCTGGCGCGTGCGTTGAGATACGTTCATATTCGCTCGCTCGCGTGTTAGAGTGAGCGAGAGACAAAGGCGTGCGTTACATGCGTTCCGCACGCCCACTTCTTCTCACTCACTCTTGTCACTAATCACGCGAGCGAGCGAAAGGGAATGGGAATGTATCTCGCCGTATGCGCCTGGTATTCACCCGATCTCCCACCAACAGATCTTCAAATATTTCGCCTATTGGAATTATATTTAAGGAATAAAACGTAACGAACCCAAGCGAATAATTGTTTATATTTCAATCTTTATGTGTACTTTTGTACCAACCGATCGTTCACATTATGACGGACATTTTAATTGCTATTTTCCATTGCACTAAAGACAGTTTTTGTTCTATCTGATAACAATAAATTCGCGACAAAAGCCATTGAATGTTATTTTTGTTAATTACAAACTGACGTATAATATATGATTATTTGGAAAGGACTTAAATACTTATACATTAATACAGTATAAAAAAAATTGCTACTGTATCATAAAAAATATTAATTTATTTATGAAATAGGAGATGACTGATTATTTTTATTTTTTACTAAAAATATATTTCTCTTACAAGTAAAATAACGGTAAAAACACGGAGATAGTAAAGAACGTGCGTTAAATTTGGTAGATGTATTCGGCTTGGTTTCACGCCCACGGTCGCAAGGTCGACTGGTGTGTGTATGTAATTTATACGTTGTCATTTTATTCAAATCGACTTCGCTTTTTGGTAATTTCTCCTCGGTCAGCATCTCGAGTTACCTTACTGGCCGATTTCACAACTTGTCGGCGCCAGGCGGACTATGGCATCTCGCTGGGGAAAATTGTTATCCAACAGCAGAGTCGGATCAGAGATATATATATATATATATATATATATATATATATATATATATATATATATATATATATATATATATATATATATATATATATATATATATATATATATATATATATATCTGACAACCCTTAAGCATAGGGCTATTAATATTTTATTTTAAATGCTGCTCAACTAGACGGCGAGCAAGCGTCATTGTCCGCGGACGACCCAAAAAATAATTTAAATGATGAACGATGATGCTTTGAGATATGGAGATGAGTAGAAGCAATGTCGATCTCTAACCGATGACTTGTGTAATGATCTTTTTCTCGATCTATTTAAATCATCTCAAAAATTATACTAACAAAATCATCTTACATCTTTTTTACAAAATTAGTAGATAGTAACTGCTACTTAGTTAAATATTTTACACATATTGTACTGAATTTCTATGTGTGTGAATATTTTAAGATCGTTCTACCCGATTTATACCATTAAATAAAAAATATGAGTGCTTGACTACTTGTGATACGCATGAATGAAAATCATTGGAGCGAGAAGCATTAGGAAGTGTTGCGGATCCCTCTGTGTCGTCACCTTGCTGTCTCACCCTTAGTGACCAAGTGTCCTATCTTTTATAATTCTGGTTCGGGACAGTTCTGACGAGTTGCAGATGCATCGCTTCTTGGACACACTGAAATGTGTTCACGACCTGAAAATATAAACGGTCCAATCATGCGTTTCTCAGCGCGTCTTCTTCCATCTGCCTGTGACGCATCTTCTCTTTTGTGATCTAGTTAGCTAGTTCAAAACAGACTGGTGAATCACAGATGAGGATGTTGCCGGGCCAATTGCATCATTTCTTGGATATACCCACGAAATATGTTTACGCCTTAAAAGAGAAACGGACTAGATGGTAGTCGGAAACCAATTGGTATAAGACTACGGCATTGTGTGCATGGTAGAGCACACTGTCTATAATAATAATAAAAATCGACAACAACACGTCTGACGTTTGACGATAACGTGACGTAGAATTTTACGTTATATTTTAATAATATTATTTCTCTCTCGCATAAATAATATTTTTTAGCATCATTTCTACATAAAGAGTAGTTTTTGGGTAATTATCGACTCAAAACAGATGTGCTTTCAGGAGGTCCGTGAAATATATAAAATTATTAACTAAGCAACTGCTTAGCTTCGAGATCTCTCTTTCATTGTTTGACTTTAATTTTAAGACGTGTTGATTTTTATTCTCATTTGCTTAAAATATTCATTAAAATGCTCTCTAAATTACAACGGTTAGTGGTAGTGAACTAAGGAATTATATTCAGTCAGAATTTTTCCTATGAAGTCATCACTATCTGCTTCAAAGCACTGATAGTGATAATTTAAAATAATTTTATGAGCTGACTTTAATGAGAGAAAAGCTAAGTCGCTTTAACACACAATCAGTTTTTAAGTTTATTTTTATGCTTGTATGGTAGTGCATCGGAATTCAAGAATGTCAAATATGCCAATGAATAGACGTTAAGAAAAGTAAAATTTACATAAACAATTGAGTCGGCGCAAACCACCTGTGGTGAACATTGCGCAATATTCGCCAGTGGTTTCAAACCGCAGATTTAATAAAATAATAATAATAAAAATCGCGACGACAACACGTCTGACGTTTGTCGATAACGTGACGTAGAATTTTACGTTATATTTTTATAATATTAATTCTCTCTCGCATAAATATATAATATTTTTTATCAAACATTACTTATCTATTCATTCAATTACGGACATTGACCTCTGCATCATATATGTGCGTATTTTTTTGACCTTCAATATTACTTTTTGAGTGTTAATTGGGTGCTTGTGAATGCAGTTTGTTCTGAATTTTGATTTGCATAGATTTATTTTTAACCATTATTTTCAATAGCCCTCAAAGTTATCTGTTTTATAGTTTTTGATTAAAATATCTGACAACTATGCTATTGTCTGAGTGGCATAATCATATAGCGGAAATACCATATCAAACAATAAATTGTTACATACGTTAATGTTGTATAATAATTAATATGCATAAAAAAATCGTACCTAATCATGTTATTAAAATTATATCAATTGAGTAAATGATAAAAACCAAATAAATAACAATGTATATTAAATAAATCAATTTTACGAATATAATTGATATCATTTAATAGTCAGAATTTATGATAAATATTTTATCTCAAATAATTAAAAAATTAAACATTACACATATATAATTTAAAAGTAATGTAAGTAATATTATTAATAACCAGAAAAATATTTATTTATTTTATTCTGCATATTTGCTATTTTTAAATTGGTACAGATATTTCTCAACTTGCACGAATGTGTTTTGTTTTGTTACGCATGTGTTTACCATAAAATATTACGTAGTCTCTAACGCGATAGTAGAGCTTCGATAACAGAATATAAAATCCCAAATCTGTCGTACATATACCAAATTTTTTTACCAGGTTTTACTTTGCTTAAATGCTGCTGGGAATTGAAAAAGCAAACCACTTCTAATTTACCACAGCGAAAACCTAAGGGTCTTAAAGAATTTTGACAAAATTATAATCCAAGAGCATGAATGACTAAAGAAGTTTTTGAACGAATTCTATTCCATATTCACAATTCAAATTCATCTTATGTCGTTATATATTTCAAAAAGTATAATAAAATATGTGTAACATATTATAACATATATAACAAAGAGTCTCGTTCCGCCCCGAACCATCGTTTTTTCAAAACGGTTGCATGTATGAAATTATCTTGACATTATTTTTCTATTTTTTTTAAATAAGGGTGAGAATTAGAGGTTTTAAATAATTCAGCATATGATTATTTTTGTAATAACCTGTGTAGTTACAATCAATCCATTTTTCATTAGGTAGTAAAAGATTTTTTAATTAGGGAATTAGTAAAACTAAAAATTTACGACTTACATAAATGTGATTTTGAGTTCTAATAAAAATAAAAATGCAAAATAAGTTTTAAAATACATTATATGTGTATGTACAAAAATAAATTACTTTTGCAATGGTAATAAAAATTGCAATGGATGAAAAAAAAAATTGTAAGCTGCATATGTTTTTTAATCTTTCATTGTAACTTTACTGGCGTTATTCCAATAGTGTTACAACGGAGTAAATCTGTATCAACTGATTAAGTTAATCAACCATAATTAAGTATTAACAACCAGTTTTTCAGCCTGGTACATATATAGAATTAATTATAAAATAATTGCTCTCCTGTCGTGGCTGGACCCCGTAGCCTCTAGATTTCCAGTCTAGGCCCTACGAACCATGCTATTCTGACCTTATTATATTAATAGAAACCATGGAAATTAAGTTATTAAAAATGTATATGATAAAATGACATTGCCAACTTGTATAATATATTAAAATACTATAAATAATTCCTACGCTAGACATTTGAGACAACAACGAAAAATATGTATACATATCTAGCTGAAAAACAAACAAATACATATAAAATCGATCTTTTCAGAACAAAATAGCTCTGTGAAAGTATCGTTATTATATCTGAAGTACCTAAATATCGTGTACCATCGACTGATTTATGTACGTGAAAGGGTTGGTTTTATTTTGTATCCGTTACGGAAGTCATAAATGAAGAGGTCGAAAGGCTTCGAGCCTTTATTTTGCATTCGCTTCTGTGTTCTCTTTTTCATCTCCGGGTACTCTCGCAGACTCGGCGGCGCTAGTAGATAACAAAGGAGCGTACACATGTGCGCGAAATAAAAATATTTGCGGTATTTTCGTACATAGAGAGAGGAGAGAATGAGAGAAATCGATAGTGTGACATTTAGCAAAAATTCCCTACAATGAGCCACTCGCCATAAGTATGGTCCTATTGCTTTATTTATGTGAGATCAATATTACAATACCACAATAAAAGTATGAATTTAACCCACAATTAAATTAAAAATCAACTAATTAGTGAGTTAGCAATTTTTCTCTTCAAGCGTCAGTATCTTTTCTGAAAATAAATATAAAATATTTGGTTTAGTGATAAATGCAGCTCCTACAATAATCTTTACTAATTAATTAATTGTATATAATTAATTTATTTATTTTAAAAAAATATTCAAGGAGTGACTCACCTAGTGTAATAACATTAAACTAAAACTGTCTAGAAGTAATATCTTAACCCGTTCATTTTATGTTTTATTAATATATATGCAGAAATCTATACTAATAGCATTTTTTTAAATCAGAAAAATCACTTCAGAAACAAAACGAGTCATGTAATATATACGCATGTAATTTATTGTTTTAAAATTAAGAGTAATATTAAAAATGTTTTTAATAATAAATTATTTTTCCTTGAAATATTATCTAATTTCTTGCATTCCTCAATTTTTTTTAAAAATATGTTCATTCGTGTTTTTAATTAGGTTGAAACGTTTTGATAAAAATTATAGCTATGGAAAACGATTTGGTTGTTTCAAAAATGATTTACTATAAATTTAGTTCAAATGTATTACCCAAAATTATTTATATATACATTAATGATCTGAAATACTAGATTTGATAAGAGTCTCTATATAAGCAATCTATTCCGAGAATATTGAACAAATGACTCGTAAATTGTAAGTGGTCAATTTACTGTGATATAATTCGTAGGCAGTCATATTCAGAATATAATAAATTATTATATTTAGGTATCAGATGTGAAAGTAAACGGCAGATAAAACACATATAAAATTAATATTATTTTACTGAATTTATTAAAAAAAATTTTGCGATTTTATTAAATATTGATTTGATTCATTGAAACAATTCTCAATAATCTCGACATGTTGCTAATCTTCGGTCACTGTTGCTAATCTTCTGTATTTCACCAAAATGGCAAAAAGTATACGTTGTATGAACAGATTTTGAGTAGGCCTTTGACAAAGTTTTGAAAAATATTGAAAAATGCGAGATATGTTAAATATTGGGTCATCAGTTCACGTGTATGACACAATAAATTCGGTCACGGGCGACGCTGGATTTTGCTGCTAATGTAATATAATATTTTTAGCATATGCTTGGTCTATATAGATTTCGTCACGTAATCGGGGTGCGAGAAATTATTTTTATTTATACCACACGCCTATGGCGAAAATTCGCACACACAAACACAAAATTTAATAATAAACCCATAACGTCAACCTTATATCCGTCTCGTCCTTGACCTTTGTGCGTCGCCTCCAGACGTCTAATAGAAGAAAACTAAATTATGGGTCTGGTAATATCGAATTTTATTTTTGAGCTCGTGCTCTTCTTGGTCCGGCGCCACAGTCTGAATTCATAACGGCCAATTAATGTACAGACATATTTCCATATTCATGTTTATAAAAAATAATAATGCGAATATGTATCGCTAGAATTCGCTAACGATTTCGTCAGTTGTGTCGTAGTTTTCGCGTTCTTTGTTCTGAATGAAAATCTTATCGCCGTTTGACCGCAAACCGTAAAGATAAGGTCCTAGTTATGAATGAAGTTCGATCCAATAGCAGCTGGCCGAGTTTGACCCCAGAGACAAGCAACAGGTGACCTCTGTAGCATGACCCGTTCACGATAACTTACAAGAGAACGAGACTGACAGGCAATATGTGAGATAAATAAATATTATTATATAAATCTAAAATTATATTTTATAATATAATTAATAGGTAAAACTCGGTGGAAAATCTAATATTTTGTTATTTTGTAATGTGTTGGTCGTCACACGGTTAATCGTGAATTACCAGTAGCTTGCAGCGCAATAATTTTTTAAATATCAAAAAATTTTGCACTCTACGAACATTTGCTATAATTATATTGCATGCACTAAGAAAAGCTACGTCACACATTCATACGAAAATTAAAGTAATATTGGAATATTTTAAGTAATTTTACTTGTCTTAAAAATTCTGGATAAAATATAAATTAATACAATTTATTCTTTGTAAGTTCTTAATGATGTTTTGCTCTGCGATGTTTGAAGTTTAGAAATAATTTTGCAAACAATATTAAAATATAGCACTGCTTAGCTTGTTTTTTTGTTAAAATATTTTAGTTAAAGTATTATTCGCTTATATTTGTAGTATTTTATTTTAAAAACATATTGTTTTTTTAAGCTCAGTAGTGTTTTACAACAGCGCAGGTAGTCTTTGTTTTTATCTGATTTACTGTGAAATTTATTATTTTGTGAAATAAACATTTATTTATATCAATTAAATCAATTTTCAAAATAAAAAATAAAACACTTTGTATTTGCCGAAATTTCATTGTGCTGCTGTACACTTTTAGCAAATGGCTAGTATTGATTTTTATCTGTTTAAATCAATGAAAATAATGTTGAATAAAAAGTCTTAAATAATTTATTTTATTATCATTTTTTTCAACATTCTGAACTATAATCTTTTCGGTATCAGATATAATTAACCCTTTGAGTGCTGAATTAATTTAAATACCTGGGAGCGAGTTAAGTTTACGTATTTTTCCATAGTTATTTTTGTTGGTATCTATTAATTATAATTTATATTGCATTTATTTTAATTGCTTTGATTAATTTACGACATTTTTGTATTAGTATGCTTTAAACAATTTTTTTTAACATTTTTCTAATATTAAATTTCGTTAATTTATTTTTTTATATATTTTTTTAGGCTTTTGTGGACTTTTTTAATATTAATGTTATATATTGATAAACATTACAACTCTTTGTTTATATGGGATCAACGAACTTGCATACGAGTTTTGATCCAGAGGGTCTTTTTATGGACTAAGACGATGGGACACCCCTTTCTTACATCTAATTAACATACTTATATAAATAGGGAAATGTCCCTTGTTAGTCGGCATTCTAACTAATCACTTCAAACCACACGGTCAGTCGTCCGTCTGACGACCGACCCCTTAAATACCGATTTTCATCGAGCACACGCGAAAATATAACATTAATATAGAGGCTCTCAATGTTTTGTTGTTTCCTTACGAACTATTTAATTAGAATTTTACCCTAGATACTTATATATGTAAATATATAACTATTTGGGTACCTCAAAACAGTGAAATATCGACCGCCGTACATGTACGGCGTTACGGCTCAAGGAGTTACACTTAAAGTTCCTACTAATTTAAAGTTTGAAACACTTAATGATACATTTTATTGATTTTAATCACATAATAATATGTATCATGTATTCAAACGGTACTTTTTAATTCTTAATAACTTATCGAATATATTTTAATATGCTACTGTTTTTCTATAATTAAATAATTAAGAACAGCGAATATTTGCAAAATCTTTAGACTCTACTGTGGCATAATCTATATTCGAATTGATTAATATACTTAAAATACTTTTTCATACCTATTGACACATCTAGAAAATAAGCTCTGAGTCGTGGCGCAAATTTGCTGAATAAAAATTCTGTAAGCAACAAAAGGTTAATGTTTATGGCTCCACCTTGCTAATGTATCATACCTTTAGAACTCGTCTAATTAAAATATTTTTTTCGGATCGATTGAGGATTTATATGTGCATTTTGGTGAATATCAGCATCTTTCAAAAAGAGTTTATTGTTATTTTTAGACTCAATGATGTTTTATTTATTTACAATTTTATTATATTTACAATACATTTAGGATGTTTTAAAGTCAAAATATCTATTTTGGTAGTAATTATTGTATTTTTCTAATTTTAAATAGCGTTCTCCATAAATAAAGTTACACGAGTTTTTCGTTCATATGGATGTTTTAATTTTTTAGGTAATCTAAAAAAGTATGTCGTTTTTTAATATAACACAAAATCACTCTTGAATGTTTATTTTTATAATAATGATTAAAAATATTATTTTATTCTAAATATTTGACCTTCCTCTATCTCTCGATCATTTTTTTAATTTTGTTAGCATGAAATGTTTGAGGTTTAGAAGCAAAATATTGTCTGGACTTTTATTTTTCATTAAAATGATCGCTTCGATCTAGTGCTACACGTGCTACTAAATTTATTGTTATTATGTGTTGTTCAAGTGCAACTACCCTTGTTTAAAGTCCAAAAGCTTGCACTACTGATCATTGAGTTTATTATATGCCTCATACATGGCTCTATCCGTCAAAGAGAAAACCTTGCAACTCAAGAGCACATTGCCAACATCGACAGTAACAAATCTCTCCAAGCGTCTGCACCAAATGGCGCTGGTGGTGCGATCTGGAGATAAATGTGGTGCAACTCACACGTGAATCATATATTTTACAGTTGGACGGCAGGTGTCCGCTGGTCGACAGGAATGCAAGTCCGTGTAAACAGGTTATTGTACTCGCCTATGAGTTTATCAGCCCAACGTGGTATTTATATTTGTAACTTTGCACCATTCGCGACCTTCGCGGACACCTCCTCAGGTGCAATCACCTGAAAACTATGTCCAATATTCATAACAATCCCATGCGCGCCTAGCTATTGGAAAACACTCTCCTATTGTTCCGGTAATTGAAAATAATAAAACAATGTTGGCTGTATGAACAACTGTTTTATAATACAATAATAACACGTTAGACAATGTTCATAGATATGCGCGCACGGTAAATGGTTTGACTAATAACATATAATTAAATTATTAAACGTTATCCTTGGTTGAACAACAACTTGTTAAATACAACATTGTACAATATAGAACATTCGCAAGTGAGGGAAATCGCTTATGGATAACTGTTTTCAATGTGTGTATAAAATATTGGATAATATACAACGATCGATTTGCGAGCAGTCGACTCATATACGAGAAAACTCGCAGCGTGTGATCGAAGCTTTATGTATAATATGTAGATACATCCTTTGTCATAATATCTGAGAGCAAGTAATTTTAAATATTATTCTGTATATTTTAGTATAAATATACATATTATTAATCATATTTTTTTATTTATATATTTTATATAAATATCTGTTGTATTATTGCAGACTCTTTTAGTTGGTTATACATACTTTCAGAAGAAATATATTTATATTCAATCTCGACAAATCAAGATTGAAGCCTTATTGAAAATAATAGGGGTTGCTTTATGTCAAAGAAATCGACGGTTTTAGATTGGTATATATAGTGAAACCTCGGATTTCAAGTAATTTGATTAATGAGTGTTTCACATTTTTTTAAATAAATGTTAACTTAATAAACGAGCGATTTCTTGAAATACGAGCGGTGCGTATTGCTTTACTTTCTCCCCAATTGAGCTGATGATTCTTCTCGTCAGTCAAAGACATACCATTTAGAAGATAATTTGTTCCTTGTCGGCTACTTTTTCAAACTTAATTTAAAAGTTGGCTACTTTTTTCTTGCCCCATTTTATAAAAAAAAAATATCAAAGCATCTAAAGAGTTCTTCAATTGAAATTTCCAATTTAAATAATTAATATTGTTTGCTCATTATAAAGTGTGCTTTAAAGCTAATAGTAGTGGTCTAAACCCAAACTTACCATCTCTTTCTCAATTATGAATAATGAAGAAATGGATAGCTCCTTAACTGACTGTTTTAACGCAAATAGAGTATAGGAATATTATTATACAAATTCACACCTCCGTATATAAGTTTTCTTATATCTAACTATCTTTAGTTCTTCAATAGTATTAAATCTATATACATCTTTATTTCTTATTAAAATACTCAGATAACATATTATTTTCTAATTTATATAAATAATACTCCTTGATGAAATGGAAAGCTCTCAATCTGTCTGTATTATTGTAAAATTTTGCTCAATCATTGGTCGTTTTTTTAATATTTCTATTTTATTATAATTCATAGTATTTCATGAAATACCATGAATCGTTTAGAATCCACGTCAAAACCAATAAAATCGTGCCGTCGCCGTCACAGTGGAAACGCTCATTATTTAGCGCTTAGACTACCACTCTTTAAAATAATATTACAAATTTAATGTAGCACATTTAAACCAAATTTTGGTCAATAGGAGGGCGCAAAAAACAATTATCACTTCTCAGAAGTCAAAAATTCACGTCAAAAGCAATAAATTCGTGTCGGTGTGTCGTAGTGGGAACGTTTGGTTATCTAGAGCTTATAATACGACTTTTTATAATAATATTATAAATTGAATGTAGCACGTCTAAATCAAATTTTGACCAATAGGAAAGCGCAAAGGACAATTATCCCATCTCAGAAGTCAAAAATTCACGTCAAAAGCAATAAAATCGTGTCGGCGTGTCGCAGTGGGAACGCTCGGTTATCTAGAGCTTATACTATGACCTTTTATAATAATATTATAAATTGAATGTTGAACATCTAAACCGAATTTTGACCAATAGGAAAGCGCAAAAAACAATTATCCCTTCTCAGAAGTCAAAAATCCACGTCAAAAGCAATAAAATCGTGCCGTCGCCGTCACAGTGAGAACGCTCGTTACCGAGCGTTCCCACTGCGACGGCACCGACACGATTTTATTGCTTTTGACGTGAATTTTTGCCTTCTGAGAAGTGATAATTGTTTTTGCGCCATCCTATTGACCAAAATTCGGTTTGAATATTCCTCGACTAATACTCTTATATTATAAGTCTGTAGTAATATCAGTATAGATAGCTATCCTATTCTTAAAGTAATGTGTGAAATGCAGTAATGTGCGTCGCAGTGAGAACGCTCGGTAACGAGCGTTCTCACTGCGACGGCACCGACACGGTTTTATTGCTTTTGACGTGAATTTTTGACTTCTGAGAAGTGATAATTGTTTTTGCGCCCTCCTATTGACCTAAATTCGGTTTGAATATTCTTCGACCAATACTCTTATATTAGAAGTCTGTAGTAATATCAGTATGGATAGCTATCCTATTCTTAAAGTAATGTGCGAAATGCGATATCTGTCTGTACTTTTTCTTCCACCTATTTTACCCTGCGAATTGAGTTGGCTTAGTTTCTATTTTGGACTTGACCTAGTGATAGTTCTAAAACTATAATTAGTTTCAGAACTATCATTAAGTTGGGTTTGGCTAATTCGTATTAATAAGTTTGTTAACCCAATAGAGTATAGTACCAGAAATTATTATTTGGATACCGAAAATGACTTTACTTTACGAAAATACTTTTTAAATAATATAGACTAGTTTCTTTTCTGTCTTCTGTAAAAAATAAATCTATTGACTATGAATTATTTTCATCGATTTTCTGAAGTTTTCATCATTTTTTTTTCATTCTTGATTGTGTGCTATTATTTTGCTACTTCAATTTATATTATTCTTTTGCATTTCTTATTTTTTTTTTCTAGTACTTAACATAATTTTCGACAGATGCCTTAAAGTTAATTTCGTCTGTCCTATTATTATTCACAACAAAGCATTCTAATGGTTGTTTTAAAACAATCGTGAATATTGCATCGTTTACATCGCTATCTATTCCTTCTTCTGATTTCTGTTTCTATTTTTTTTTTAGTTGAGTGCTCCCAAATATTTTATCATTGCTTTGGCATGATAAGTATATCGAACGTATATCCGTATCGTATGCTTTAGAGCTAGTAGTAGGAGCGTAAACTCTTTCTCAATTATGAATAATGATGAAATGCATAGTTCTCGAACTGCCTGTGTTAACGCAAATTTACTATAGTTAAAGTTTCACAAAAAAATACAAAATATACGTGAATGTTTTTATAAATTATTTTGCATAAATATTTTTGAATTACTCTTGTCGTTGATATCGCAAAGACACATAGTCGAGTTTTCAGTAAATGTATAACCATAATAAGAGCCATCTTATTATATTATAAAATATTTCACAAAACATCAATCATTCATAGTCATGCTTTACTAAGGCACACCTACTTGTATATTCTAACGGATATTATCGATAGTACTTTAAAAATAATATCATAGAATTTTTATATGCATTCTATGAAATAATACTGGATTTATATGGGTACAGTAATATTTAGTAAAATAAATTGATCTACTGTTAATTTCACTACATATTATTTGTTACAGTATAGCAGTTAAAACATTAATTTGAGCTAGATATTATATTATTATAAAAAAATTAGTATTTCATATATGATCATATTTTTAACTTTTGATTTGAGTCACTTATGAGTTAGTATGATAATATAAAACTTAACCTTAATACTATTTATTTAGCATATTTAGCTGTATTCAGTTACGTGCTTAACTGAAAAAGCTTCGCTTTGAACAGGTAATTTATACTTGATAGCATCGCAAACAAATAAATTTAACTATTAGTAAAGTTCAATAACATTGTATATTTGCAAATTTGAATATGAGCTCTAACTGAAGTGTTTCTTGAATCGACTTAACAGTCATCTTTAAAATTATCCATTGAATCATGAGTTCTAGATTTTCAATCCTAATATAGATTTCATGTTAATCTGCTCGAGTGGGTGGATATAACAAATAATAATCCACCCCACGTCTCGAGTGGATGCCGTCTGAGTCAACGATTTGTTGACTCAATGCAACGATCGAGTCTAATTGAGTATCTCGTTGAGACATTCAATGGAAATTCGTCAGATTTAACGAATCGACAAAATAAATGGTCAATTATTATGATTGAAGTAATGGGATCAGTTTAATTTATATATTGATTGCAATATGTATGTTAATAAATTTATAAAATGTTCATCAACGATAAACAAATTTTCAATAAGCATGTAAAATTTGCATTTGAAGATCAGAATTTTATTTACAATTACACGTTAAATATGTATGTATGTAGAATTTATGATTTCTTGATTTTTTTACTATAAAAATGATAACATACATCTGAGGTCATAAAAGTATTTGGACACATTAATGTGAATAATAAGTTATGAAAATTTTTGACTTGGTACATTTTAAAATTCAGATTTTTTAAATATAAACTCACACAGAAGTATACGTATTTTCCCAAGAAAAAAATGCAAAAGAGTCATGGCACATGAAATACTAGTCATGGGACTGCCTTATCTATTCATTTAAATTTATCGCAGGTTCGTATCGAACCAGGATAATCTCAACAGCCCTGTGCGTTTATCGTGTGTCGTATTTAATTAGCGGCGCCTTGGAGTGCGTCAGTATGCGTTTATGTGTGTATATGCGTTATCTGTTAATTGAAATGTTGCACATGGTTTGCAGAAAAGGCATTACATTCACTCATTGCATGTTTACATGGACAACGTCGTGCGTCATGCATACGCAACAAGTTCCGCTGACGAGTTTCTATACTCTGACTATGGTGGCGCCCGGTAGTTCTTCATCTATCAGCTTTCATCTATCTATCTGCAAGTTTACCATAAAAATCTACGGTTAGAATATCCAGTGAAGACGACTATAGCTTTCATTTTGATTAGTACAGACTCTTCGCATATCGTCTCATTTACGAAGCTTGGCCATTACAGAAAATTATATGTAATAATTTTTTTTAATCAATTTTTAATATATTGCTAATTTTATTTTGTTATTGTAATTTTTATAGATATTTTTATAAAATAAACTGATTTATATTTAAAGTTATTAGCTGATTTTTAATGTTATTAGTTTTATTCTATTAGTTGTAGATTTTTTTAACTACGATTTTTTAACAAAATGCGGTAATAAACTTTTCTCTACCGCAAACAAACCGTATTATATGTAATATTTATACAAAAAAACTATACATTATAAAAACCCAGTGAAATTTATTTATATTATAAAATAAAACGGTATTTTGACAAAGCATAATAGTCACATAAATGCTATTTTAACTTATTTTAACACTTAAACTTGTTCTAATAATTACTGAGCATTTTACTCTATTGCTATCGACCGTCCATTGCTTAATTTGACAAACATATTTTATAATTTAATTACACACAGATTGGTAGAAATATATTCGCAGTTTTAAATAAAATTTTCTAAGACTTTAAATAATGTATTTTAAGAAGGCATTAGACAAGCTTTTTTATGGGTTATTATTTAAAAAAATGTCAGACCTCGGTTGCTCGGATGATTTAACTCGGTTTTGGTTTTCTCGAAACACTGTCAAAACAGTATTTCTTCCCTTCGGGGTGTCCACCTGGGCCCTCTGCTCTGCACTTTATATATCATTGCCATACAACAGTTACAAATTCAATCTATATTCTGTATGCAGATGATTTTAAATTATTTAACTGCATTGGATCTGTTGCGGTCTTTTTCTCTTTAAAGAGTAATTTAAATTTTCTATGAAGATGGCCTTCCGACAATGGTCTGCTCTTAAGTGTCGAAAAGTGCTATACCGCACCATTTTATAAACCCCATTAGCTATCAAAATATTCCTACTATATCCATGGAAACATTTCGGCTAATGAAGCTTAAGATCTCGGAATCCCTTTTGAAAGCAAATGGAGGTCTCGACACGTAAACGACATATGCGGTCAAATTTGTTATTTATGTATTTATTTGTATTTAATCTTCCGTTGTTACCTAACAGGCATAAACCCAATGCGTTATCTGTACCAACTGAGTAAGTCAATCAGACAAAATGAATACATAAAAATAAGTAATAACCACTAGACTGAAAGTCTGGGAATTGGTGGCATCTATATTATTAATTTTAAATTATTATGTGCTATATAATTTATAAGCAATAGATGTCCAAGCACTAAGGCCGGTTTTTTTTAGTAATAGCGCCTTTTTATAAATAAAAATCGAGTGCCACTGCCGGGGCTCGAACCCGTCACCTCATAGTTACTAGTTTGAGACGTTACGGACTACGCTTATTTGGTTATTACAAACGCATTTTAATTTAACGAGACATCAGTTATTCGTGTCTTTGATGACACTTCTTTGATTAACCAAATAATTTCTCTTAATCAGAAAAAATCAGAAAAGATTCTTGAGATACTTTTAAATAAAGATATTTGGTTATTTGCCGTTTTTAACGCTCTTAAAAAAAAGCACTGGAACACAATTTAAGCGTTAAGCATTTCTGTAAACTACTATAGGATGCTGTCGACAATCAAACTATCATAAAAACATATCGAGAAATTCCAGTTTTGGGTTCTGAAACGTTTTAAAGAATCACAACCGCGACTTCCTATGATGCTTCTTCATATGATGGTTCATACGTTCGTTATGCACATAGCTAGGAGGAGCTGGTCCAATCCGTATCATTTTTTTTTTTTAATTTATGATTATTCACTATTTCTGTGCGTTTTTTTTTATCTAGTGTTTTAAATTTTTGTGTATTTAATAATACAATTTATTGTTTATTATTTTAACAATATGATACATTGATTTAACCTATTTGGTCACGATGATCTTAATTAAATTAAAATAAAATATATACATAATTTTACAAACATATTACATTCACTATATATTTTACTGGTTTTGATCACCATTTTCATGTTTACACTGTTTCTATTAAATATCGGTATAAAGGCCGTAATGGCGGCAAGCCCTTTCGAGTTAAGTTCCAAAATATATTTATCAAATTTAGGTATTAGGTATTTAACGCTTGTTTAGCTTTATAGCCTAGGTATTTAACGCTTGTTTTCCATCATACTTTATTGCTTTTTTTCATTTACAAGACGTGGTGGGAGAGTTTGTCTACGTTTCATGAAAATAATTGCATCTGTTTTAATTCGGCTGATTTTTATTTTTCATCTCTCAAAATATTTATTTAGGATTTCAAAATAGTTTTGTAATTTATTCGCGATTGTTTTAAAACCGTAAGCACTTATTAAAATAGTTGTATTGTCAGCGTACATATAAATGCATATTTCTGGGATATCTTTTATACACAAGATAAAGAAAAACCGGTCCAGTAAACTTTCCTGAGGAGCTTCAGCTGAAATTTTACGCGCTATTGAGTGTTCATTATTTAGTGGAAAAACATACCTTCTACTTCTCAGATATCAGCGTATTAAGTGTAGAAGATAATCAAGGATTTTGTATTTGTATAATTTATGAATCAAATCGTCATGCCATTACTGTGTCAAAAGCTTTTTCTATATCTAACATTGAAAAATCCGTACTCTTTTTTCATACTACATTTAGCGTACATAATTTTATTCCTCAAAGATTAATTTAAATGCATAAGGAGTATTTTTTAAAATATTTTACTAAATGACGGTAATAAACTAATGGGACGATGACTAATCAGAATTGTGAAATCTGTCAGTTTTTATCGGATGAATTTTAGCGGTTTCCCAAATGGTCGAGAAATACTCTAAAGATAGGCAGGCGTTAAAAATATTTATTAAGTAATGAATAAAAATTCTAGAAAGGTGCTTAATCAAAGTTTTTAATGCCATTTAAAATTTTCCATGAATTTATTTTGCGAATTAAATCCTTGTTACCGTGGATTCTTATATTTTTCGTTTTTAGTTATAGAGTATATATTTTTTTTAGTTAGCTCATACGATACATAAGTATCAGCTGGGTTGTAATGCATCACCTGTATATTAAAAAGCGCTAAAAGACGTCTTAATGGCTAATTTAAGTAAATTTATTTTTATTATATTATACATATAATTATTTTTAAAACATACCATTATAGACAATACTACTATTTTCATAATCACAATTTTGTTATTAGCCACAATATAATAAAAAAATATTACGTAAGTGGTTAGGGGAAAAACTTATTTTCCAATTTAAGTGGAAGAAAAAAAACAATATATTAAGTAGTCATTTAAATACATTTAGCTAAAGATTGAAACCATTGATATGTGTACTTCAGCTTCTAAAACAAAATGTGTTTTGGCATTTTGTGCTTATATTTAAATTTATGGTTGTTTTCATCGTTGTCTCCGCTACATGAGATTAGTGTGGATGGGCGAAATATTTTTATTTTATTTTCTGGTATGAAAATTACAATGTTTTTTGTAATTCTGATTTAAATTTATTCGAAGTAATTATTTATTACATATTATATATTATTTACGAGTGATTTAAGAATTGATTTTTGTATAACCGAGCTGTTTTATTAATAATTTTATTACATTATTTAATATATTAATTATTGCGCTCAACTAATATTGACGCAATCGAAGGCCAAAACACTAGATGTTTCTCTCAACTCTTTCATTCAAGAGTATTTATTTATAGGACAAGCTACTCGATCGATCGTCAGTCCTTTTGTGTATCCATGCAATATAAATAGTCACGATGAGAGATCTGAAGTCTTCTCGTTAAACGTCTTCGGCTTACCCACAATTTATTGATCCTTTGATAATATTCTGCAAGAATAGCTGCTTTTGGATTTCGATACTTATGTTTTTCTCACGAATGAGACCACACACAGGTCGTGGGTCAAAATCGGCTCCGTGCGTGTAATATAAATGTTTGGAATCTTGCTCGATAAGAGAGACCACAAACAAAAGCTGACGTTCAATTAACCGCTATCCATTATAATGCCACAATTCCAACGATAGCGAGCACCATTATTTCATCTCGATATCTCGGCACTCAAAAAGGATTCTGGCATTAACGTCGCGGCTGTAAAAGGTGCATTAGATAAGAGATGAAAGCAGTCCTTGTTTTTTTTATTGGTAAACTTGTAAACAATACGAAACATGCTTCTATATATATATATATATATATATATATGTACAGCTTGATATAAGCACTATAAAATATATGCGTTTAAAATATAAGAGTATTTTTCTATTGCTTATTACTTTTATTTTGCATAACTTTTACATTATTTCTTGAACTGGATATTTTTATATTTGACTTGTATTCCTTTAGATCTTTAGAATAAATATATTCATAGCATAACAGAACAACATACGCGGTTATCAATTAACACAAAATTATTGCGCTATAAATGCGAATTAATTGCGTTTAGATATTTTATAAACAACTTTTGAAGCACGCGATCGTCGATGACACGAAAGAGCGCTTTTATGGTTTATTTATATTTCGACATCGTTGACATTAAAAAGAAATCATGTAAATCATAGACTATATACAATTATTTTAGCACTAAATCAACGTTAATTTATGTCAGGATATAAATTGAATTTCACATTGTTATGCTTTCGCAACTATGCGAATTATTTACTAGGTTTGAAAATGTGTGGGATTAGTGTTATTTACGATATCCAATAAAGTTTATAGAACTGTATCGTATTTTTTTTAAATATTTTATGGTAGATATATAATTTTATAAATGCGATGACAAAGCCCTTCAGTTCGTTGCACTTGCGTTGCATAAAATTATTTTTATGAACCCATGTCGATGGCAATTTACCAGTTTTCATTTGCGACCGATCATCATCTCTCTCCAATATGTCGTATCATTATCCACGTTGATGCCACGGAAAAAATATATTAACCAACCGAAGCATCCCGGTCGACGGTTTGACTTAATTGACTTTAATCATACTTATTTAGAATAAATTTCGGGATGTTCAACATTAATATAATACGCAAGATCATTGGCCCACCCGCATATAAGCTAATCGATATTTTTTTAAATAAAATTGTTAATTAAGTTAATATTTTTATTTTTTACTTTACTACTAAACTACAGCTAGCTATTTTTATCAACATCTTAATAAGCCTGCCGAGAGGGAACAAAAAAACGTAAAAACCGACCTCAAATAATGAATATGAACTAAACTACAGTTGTTTGAGATGTATGTACTAATGTATTTTATGTATAAGTTTCTTCAGCCCTTTTATACATACAATATTTAAAAGGAGCGGAACATTACCTTCAAAAGCACTGACTTTCTATGTAGTACTTTAAAAATAAACATTATTATTCAAAGGGACAGATTGTCGTTATTTGACGCTACTCCGTTTGTGTTAAAATTTGTTTGCAAATTATTCTTGAATTGCTTTTTAAGACATGAGAGGAAATATTCAACGAATCTAAATTAGTAGCAGTAAATTTAGGTATTCGATCTAAAAATTCAGATCGAATATTTATTTAATGTAAAAATTAATTTCTTCTTTGTTTTAATCTGTATTTGAAATCTCAAACCGCAAATCATTCTCATTACGTGCTGATTGTCTGACAATCGCTAAGAGACTGAGAGAGTGCGCGATCTGCGCCGCATCGCTTGGCACTCCCATCTGGCGACTATTTGGTCCGTCTCCTGTTCGCCCCTGCTGCAATCACATAAATGCAAATAAATTTTATTCATTAAATTTTACCGGCACAATTTTACGACCACAAATAAGTTTTTTTCAACCCCCGAGGGGTCGAGCGCGTCCTTTGTTCTTGACTGTTGCGTCCACAACGTCAGCGCTTGAGAACGCTCCACTTGCACGATCCATCCAATTTTTCAATGAGTTTCCCAAACATAAGTATGTTTTCAATTTTCTATAAAATTCAATATTTTAAGGGGTGAGCTGTATTTTTATTATTATTTTTTAATGCCTAATTGTATAGTGGTCATAATGGCGCATTAAAAAACCTGTCGAATCATAATAGTCAGATTATTAAATAGCAAAAATAATACACATACTACAGTAGACTTATAGATAAATAGCTGTAGTAAGATTTTTTTATAGCAATTTTAATACCGATATTTTTATTTTTTCTAATATAGTCATAATTATTGTTTAAGCAATAAAACTTATCTTCCAATGAGTTTTATATGTACTATGTATTAGTATATAATCAGTAAAAATACCTTTAATTAAACAAAATAATTTAGTGAATAAGTTACATACATAAACATATTTAAAACATTTTTAATGTTTTATTTTTTACTGGCTGAACCACCATTTATAAATTAATATATTCACGTAAAAAAAATATAATATATAATACCTTAAAGATATATTTATGTTTTGGAGCAGTTTTCTTGGATTTCAAGAGAGCCTTCGAAACAATAGACAGAAAAATAATGTTAAAGAAATTGGAGAGTATAGGTATAAGTGATATAGTTTTAAGATGGTTTAATAATTACTTATATAAAAGAAAACAAAAAGTTAAAATAAATAATGTATATTCTGAAGAGAAATTAGTGTATTATGGAGTACCACAAGGGTCTAAATTGGGACCATTGTTATTTGTTTTGTATATTAATGATATAGTTAATAACGTGAAAAAATGTAAAATTCATCTATTTGCGGATGACACATTAATGTATTGCATAGGTGATAACATTAAAGAAATTGTAAATAATTTAAATAATGAATTAATTATATTAGAAATATGGTTAAAGAATAATGTACTTAAATTAAATGAGAATAAAACTAAATGTATGTTTATTAATTATAAAAATGTGTTAGATAATAGTATCAAAATAGTAATAAATAACTCTAGTATAGAAATAGTGGATAATATAAAATATTTAGGAGTAATTGTTGATACAAAATTAAATTTTAAAGAACATTGTAATTACATATTAAAAAAAAAGTAGAAAAATAGGTTTATTATCTAGATTAAGAAATATATTAAGTATAAATACAAAAAAAAAATTACAATAGTATAATATTGCCCCATTTTAATTATTGTGCAACACTATTAAATATGTAAAATAAATTAGACAAACAAATGTTGCAAAAATTACAAAATAGGGCAATGAGAGTAATCTTAAATAAAAATAGATTAACTAATTGTAAAAGTATGATTGATAGATTAGAATGGTTGAATGTTCAAGAAATATTGAGTATGAATGTTTTTGTATTTATATATAAGTTAGAAAATAATATGTTACCAGAATATTTTAATAAGTATTTAATAAGAAATAAAGATGTACATAAATATAATACTAGAAATAGAGAAAATTTAAAGATAATTAAGTATAAGAAAACGAGTACGGCTAGGGGAGTTATGTACGGAGGTTTTGATTTATATAATAGTCTTCCAAGAGAAATCCGAAACAGCAAAAATATAACGGGTTTCATAAATGGAATAAAAAAACACCTTCGTACATATAGAAATAAATTATAATATTAAGTCTTTATTATTGTATATTTTTATTTTTTCTTTCTGTTATGTATTTTTTATATATTTTTTATATATGTTTACTAAATTTGTTAGATGTAAAGATTAGCTATTAAGCTAAATAAATTAATAAAATAAATAAATAAATGTCTGAAAATCTCTAAAATCTAGACCTTTTAGTAAAAACTTTTCAGTAATATAGCATTACATAAAATAACAATATTGACTAATGTTTCGTAAAAAATATAATTTTTAATTTTTATGTTTTGCTAGAATATATAGCATATTTTAGGATTTGCATAAAAATTTGTATAGATTTTTTAGTGTAGCTTATAATATGTATAATATTCACTTACTTTCACAATATATATATTTTTTTTTGTGTGACGATTAAAAAAAATGTATATTAAAAATTAGGCTGAAAAAAAATAGCACAACTATTTTTCATTTCACTTAAAAAATAATTAGGTTGTAATTTAGTAATTTAGATGGGAACAAATTTATGAAAAAATATACGTATTGACTGGATGGACAGTCAACAAATATTTTTTAACCAGATTACTTTTAATTATACGTCTTAAAAGTCTGATCTTTCTCGCAATAAGTAACTCACAAACTAAGCGAAAAGATAAAGCGACATGACAATTTATCGAAGGCGTTAAAAGTTATAATCGCAGCCATGAAAGTATTCTTGACTAGGCTCATGCGACATTAAATTAAATAGTTTTGACAGTGAAGTATAAGCTAGACGGCTTAAGAGGATAGAAAACGACGTCGTATATTTGCTTTTATTGCCGGAACTTAATTTTTTGGCGTAAAAATATTCGCGAAAATGGTGTACGCGATACTACACGATATAAAATGCCACGCATGGGGTGCAATTTCGCCATCTCTCGCATGAGCTAAATTTAAATAATGACCTATGAAAAGAATTTTATAATATATAATTTCCATCCATCCTACAGAAATCATAATTTCTCAGACGACTTATGTATTAATGAATCGAAAAATAAATATTTTTTATGTTATGTTTACAGGTGGTAGTAGAGAACCGTGTCAAAATGAAGGAGAGGCTGTAGCTGTAGATTCGATAAAGGACATGGAGTGTTTCAAATGCATTTGTAAGGTAATATTTATTATTTATTTATTACACCCACACACATACACATTTATATAGATATAATATATTGTGCATTTACGACAGATCTATTAATTATGTAGCAAGCTTGAATTTATATTTTTCCATTCAACGGTAATAAATCCTTGAGTTACAGATACATACATATATCATGCAAGTATAATGCCTTGAGATAAAAAGCTAGTCAATTACTACGTTAACCGTTCGAATATATAGAATACTGTTATTTATTTCCATCTCCATAAAAAAATCAGTTCCTTAAATATTTTTTCAATATTCGATATTTATAAAAAAAATATCATTCATTTTATTATAAAAAAATATGAATAAAATGAAACTTGGGAGTAATTCTGATTCTCATTATAAAGAGTAATTTAAACAATTTTTCTCAAAGAAATTTTAAAATTAGCATGGAGAAAACCCGACCCCAAAAGCGACATATATAATGTTTTATAAAATATTGAGGGATGCAATAAATGCATTTAAAAATATTTTCTTAGCTTCAGTTCTTTCTGCTACTACCCGACCAGTCGGATATATGTTTTTAGAACACAACCCATTTATCGTTTGTGTTTACATCATTCAGACTAAAATAAAAAAGTAGGTTGTCCGAAACTCTGCGGTAAACAGCATGCGCCAAAAATTGGCCACTCGAGGCGGCAGTCCACTTATGGAGAGTTTTGGGGTCGGCGAAAGAGCGCCTCGGCAAGTTTCCTTAATGTGGAACGATTGTGGTTGTTGTTGGTCGCAAGAAGAGGAGGCAGTAGGTGTCAGGTGGCGAGGGTTCTTACCCTGGCTCGTATAACGGTAACGGTAGCCCGTTAACCGCGTGGCCTATGAAGGCTGAGCGTGAAGGCCGCTGCAAGGTATTCGGAGCGCAGCGTGCCCCACGGGCGTCTGTGTCTCACAACACACACAGGTGTGTGGTGTTTTGCCTGGCCTGCCTTTCCAATCTAGAAAGCACTTTCTTTTCAATTACGACACTCGCCGTAACACTCGAGAGTTTGGCTTGGCGCCTGCGAGAACACCCATCGTAAACACACTCGCTGAGCAGTGGCTTATTGAGGTAGACCATCTACAAACAGGGGGGGGCAAGTAAAACAATTTGACACCCTCCTTGATTTTGCCCAAAAAAATGCATGTCATTTAATGAAAATAAATGGCTAAACCAAAAATTCTCGGGTTATCCCTAAAAAAAATGTAAAAAAAACAGTCCCGAAAATATGTAATTTCAGTGAAATCATATCGGAATAGGTTTTCACCGGTAGATATATATTTAACCCGGTGAAAATATAATTTATTTGTATGATTTCAACTTTTCTATATATAGACACGATGTATAAATGTTACAGTGAATATGCATTTTTTGGTGAATTATAATTTTAATATTGAAGTCCAATTACATTTTCACCAGTAGATACATATTTATACTAGCGAAAATATGATTTAACTGATAAGGCGCTAGTGAAATTATATGCTGCTCAAATATGTCTATGAAACTTAATTTTTTTTTTTTATATCAGTGCAATTATTATATAATGAAAATAGCGATGCAGAGATTATTTTAAATATTTTAAGATTTGTATGCTTCATACAGGAAAAATTAACGTACTCTCCAAAAGAAACGTCATAAGCAGGTCATATTCTTAGAGTACAGAGCATTTTTCATTATGCAGTTATTAGCTTATGTCTAATAAAGACACTTGAATTAATAATTCTTAAGAATATTTCAAATGATTGCAAATCTATATGATTTATCTGTAAGTTCACAGATAATGTGTCGATGTCAACTGAGAATAGAATTGCAACTATATTAAAATGTAGTTGCTGTTTCCTGAAATTTTAAAATCTACTTTCTAATTCATGTGATAAAATAGCAATATATGTTTTGTTATTTACGTGGCTTTGATCAAACAGTATTTTATTAAGTTACTGTTTTTATTCTCAAATAGGCACAATTTCAGTATATTCTCAAATGTCAACGCTGTTTGAATCATTCAATTCATTAATTGATTTTCATTATGGAGATATCGTGGAGATGTATTTTTAGTTTAGTTAAATGAGAAGTGATATGTACTCGAGATGTCAAATCAGCCATTTTCAAATTAATATGCAGGTTTTCTTTTTTAGTTAATGACTTAAACACTTTACTTCAGTAAAGTACACAGTCTGGAAAATATTCCAGAAGATTCAGAAATTTGAAATTTGTGGTGATTTAATCCTTTGGGTTTAATAACTTTATTTCGTTAATGATGACGTTTGTATTTATAGTCCATTTTTAACCTTACGTTATTATTGTAGAATGTAGTGATACTTTATGAAATGGAAATAATCGATTTTTTTGCATCGTCATTAACTGGTTTCTAATCTTTATTTTTATCTAATTTACTTCAAGCGAAATCTTGCCAATGATGCTGTTTCTGCTTTAACTTGCTTGCCCTTACGAGAGACTAGCGAAATCTTTGGTAATATTAAATTCGTTGTAAATTAGTATTTTAATACAAAGACTTATAATCTATATTTTTTTAGGACATAATATTTTTTCTATGCATTCAAAACATTTTTTAATAAACTCATCGTCAGTAAACGGATTTACTTTGCTTAAAAAAAAAATTTTTCACTATATAACTTGGCTTGAATGAATAAAATAGCACTTTTAGAAATAATTATTGAGGCGCAAAAAAATTTCAGGTCCTTAATATTTGTATACAGCACTATTAAAAATTACATTAAAACATTAAAAATTATTTTTATTCTAATGCAATTTTTTCAACAAAAAATAGTCATCGGTCTTCTTTATATAAAATTCTCTTCTGTCGTATTATTTTTATTTTTATTTCACTATTTTCATTAACAAATAATGTAGAAACCATGCTAAAAATATTAATCATTAAAGTTCTATTAATATTGACACACGGGTCTCATAAACGGGTTCAGATCTTTAAAATGATGTCTTTAAGCGATTTTTAATACACGGTGGTGCATCCTCATAATTTTTCTTCAATATTTCACTGAAGTGTTTTATTGTATTCTGTTGAGCTTAAAATGATCATATGCTGATCTTTTTTTAGTCCTAACAAACAAATACCTAGTAAAACTGGGATCATATTCTAACCAATATGTATGTAATATTATTTATCATAATACCAGCAAAAAAAAAGTAATTTTAAATATTATATAATAGTTAATTAGGCAACATTTAAAATGATGTTTTAATCTGCATATAAGTTAACCTTAACAGTGGAGAAAATTATAGTTCTGAATTTCACTCTTTTGATAGTTTAAATCAGGCTGTTTAACTTGAGTCTAATGCCTGAACTACACTCTCTGGAAGTTGGCCAAGATTGGCCAAGGACGGAGAATATAGTGGGTTACTTTGGTCGAGTTTGGTTCTGTCCGCTCTAAAATCTCTCGGTAGTTATCCGAGATTACCGAGAACGGGGGGTAAAGTGGGTGTAATTCAGTCGACTTGGCCAGCTTCGAGCGCTTCCGAACATTGTCGGCAAAAGGACCGGAGTCAGAGTTGCTCTTTCGAGCGCGAGCGGTGAGATACTTCCCTTTTCGACGAGAGTAAGAGAGATAATGATATGGTTTTTCGCAAACTGAAATAGAACGAGTAACTCGGTTCAATTTCAGTATGCGCGTGGGCGTTCTATGGTTAACACGCATGTCGAGCGCTGCATCGTGATCACGTGCTTAAATTATAATACCACATGCTTATCGGGGAGTTTAACAGACTCTTACTGACTTTGAATATTTTAGGGCACCAAAAGCGATTATTTATATTTTTGATAGTATATTCTTCTAACAGATATCGTTATTATATTTTTTTCATATAAAATTAAATAATTAGTGGTACTTGATTTTATTAAAAAAATCGTTTCGAATATCCTTATGTATTTTCCTAGATCAGTTTATATAAATGTCACACCATAACGAATTCTTATTTAGAATCGATGGCAACACATTCTAGCATAGTCACAGATGTGGTGTTCGTATTCTGAAGTATCATTTTTATGCCTTATCGCTTTTGCAAAAGCCGACAAAGATTTTGCGTAAATTGAATATTTACGAGCGAAAAGTTTTCACTGATATTGTATTGGTGAGTGCTCACACAAACTTTTATAATAATCAGTGGCGTAATTTTAATAATATGACAATTTAAGAATTGCGATTATTTGGCACATTTTTCGCAAATATGCCGGCTGTACGTGACAGAAGCCGCCGTGTGTTCGCTTACTGGAAGTCGTAGGTCTCGGCCGACTTCAGTTGTAACTTTGGTTCAGACAACTTCCAGAGAGTGTAGTGCAGGTATAAGAAAATATTGAAAGAGTTTCAATTTGAGACTGGCAAAGTCTATAAAACAAAAAATGTTAAGAAACTCTTTTATCTAAAAAGCGGTTATATCACATATTCATTAAATTCACATCAGCAAATAAAGCTCTAAAATTTAAAATTAATTATTAAAAAAAATCTGACGTTCCATGTTAACTCATAAAGCTCTATTATCTATACACGAGAAACCAATTAATGAGGCATGGTTTAACTTTGAATAAAAAATGACCTCCCGGAAAAAAACTCATGAACGTCCTTGTTCCAGTTTTGTGTGGAATCTAATAACTCACACGGTTCCGGTAGAATACTTAAACAGTTTTTATTGCATTGCATCAATCTATCTCGATTGTGCAATGATCGTTCTGCAATTATATTTATTATATTATATTTATGTGAATGCTAAGCAATGGTTACGGTCTGGCGATAAATTGCATTTATTGCAGTTAAATCGACTGCATTATTTACGTCAAAGTTAATTACACTGCGAAACAACGGTGGTATATGTGACGTTTTCACGCCTTGATTCTATTCTTGTCATTGCATATAAATTAGATATTGTATTATTATATAAAAATATTTGTTATTGATCATATAAACATTTGAGAATATTGTATAGTAAGGAGCCGCCTTCAAATACGAAGAAAAAAGAGAAAGTATCTTCTATGGTATTTGTAAACAGGTTGATCTTAATAAAAGTATACACTTTAATATTTTTTTTTAATAATTTTATTTGCATAATATTTTAATGAAAAATATTTATATAATCATACATTTTCTCTAATGCTTTTTGCTTCTTATATATTTAATATAACGTCTTTCCTCAAGATTTATTTTTAATTTTTGAATTTCACTTATGATATCAGTTGCACTCGCTTTTGTACTTTACATGTTTAAACCGGATTTTTAATTATTTGATTTAAATCCCTCAAAGATTTCAAGTAATCTGTCAGTAGCAGGAAGTGTTGCCGTGTTGAAGAACCTTTTTATATTTCACGTCCACATATTCATAGAACGCTTTAAATTGTGTTCAAATTTTTCCCACTAAAGCTTCCATTTAATAGGCAGAACTCAACTCCAATTTCAAGTTGTAAATTATGTGAGCACCGCAACTGTAACTGTGTATATTAAAAATATTAATCTAAACTCAAATATTAAGGTTTTTCATAAAAACAGATTATTCAAAAATCACCTGATTAAAAATGAGTAGATTGAAGCTTAATTAAATTTGTTTCACCTTCAAATGAAAATGAAAATCAAAAGCTTACATATTCATAGATTTTGTGCAATCATAAGAATATGACAATTTTCTCATTAATGAAGATATATGTGGACAAAATCAGCAAAAATATGAGATTTGTCCATTATAGATCGCGTGTGAGATATAAGTTAATCACACGCTACATGTAAATGTAAAATTTTCCCATCAACTCGATAGAAAAACACATAGAACCGGCTTTCGCGCTGACAGTTTAACCACCCTTGTTGCTTTAATTAATTTCCGAATTGTCGAAGTCGGGGCGACGAGCCCTCCAGAGGTCGTCAACCTTCTCGTAACGGTTGTTGTTGAGCATGTGTTCTGATTTTTTTTATTGTCGTTCTTTATTCGGATATATGTAAATAATAATTTATTAATTAAATTAAAATAAAACACGGCTCGCGCGCTGAGTTATGACACCACAGCAACTGGGCCAGCAAGGTCGTTCGCCGGTTTCGGAGGTCGTTGTATAACTCCAAACAACAATGTGCCACTATGGAGCTCCACTCGCAGGTGTGTGTATAGTTTGTTCGAATCGAACGGGAAAAACTATGTTTTTATTTTAAAAAATATTTTATTCTGATATCATTATGTATGTTACTTTGGTAGTTAATTTCAAATCAAATAATGTATGTATAAAAAATATAAAACAAATATTTTTTTTGATAATATTGGTATTAATAAAACAGATTAAAAACATGTGTTTTGGATAAATTTGTAAAATTCACAAACCGGTTTTCAAATTTAAAAAAATGAAATTGCCAAGCTAGTATTTTGGCGAATCGCGGATGATGATGTTGGCGAGCCAATTGCATCGCTTCTTGGACACGTGCCAAATGCGTTAAAAGAGCGCTTGTAGTAGAACAATAGTATTATGCACAGTGTAGAATGTATTGTCTACCTAACATCCTTTTAAACAAAGGTACTTGTGGGTGATTAACGTCTCGGAATGGATATTTCCAAAATATTTTTTTGCAAAATATATATTATTTTAAGATGACCGCATTTCTTTTTCATAATAGAGTCACTAATATTTTTTTGCGATTCAAATCTTCCGATTTTGCGCGAACGCACTATAATCATCCATCGCACATACCAGGTCATTATATCGGCAATTGGTAAATATTCCCAGCCCACACTAGTCTGTCTGCTATGCCATGGCAATAATATTTTATAATTGTAGCGGCGAGGAGACTCCGATCACTGGCGTCATCACGAGCAAATCACTAGAGGCTATAACTAACTGTCCCGATACTGACCGCCTAACTATTCGGAATACTTATCACTATTCCTTGATTTTTTTTAATTAGAAAAATACAAATCGACTCTCTATTAAACTTTTTTTCCTATGAAATACTGTATTTTTGGAACTTTTCTCTAAAACTTTTTGTTTTTACTTAAAAAGCAGTTCCATCTCTACGCATACCTTGATACGATACGTACGTACATATATTATGTCATAAATTGTGAAAGGCATTTTTACGACCATCTTGGTTACATAGACGCGTGGTGGAGTCGCTTCCGCATTTTTCTATCGGTTTGCTATGTTCTATCTCGCAACGCCATTTGCAATTCCAGAATCGGATTCATGAAACGACAAGGACGAAGAGACTCGAGTTTGGAATAACTTTGAATGATATTACTATCTATGCATGCGTTTAGATTATAATTTACTGTGTCACTTAACTAGGCAAAGTGCAAACTTATGACGATTAATATTTCATTAAAATAAATGTCAAAAAAATAAATTAGATTAAAAAAGTAAATGTCACTGACTCACAGTTTAGGGTTTCGCTACATAATTAGTAGTTGTTGATTGTGTTTACCTCGTTGAAATACAAAGTTAATACCTGCCATGTTGCAACGAAATATTTAACAAACATAAATAAAAAACAAATATTAGTCTCGATTTATGCGGATTTTTTTATCTTATATCCAATTTTCGTATGCATTGTATTTTGAACTTATTTTAATGAATTAATATATGATTTTACAATGGAAGTTGCATAAATTTTTTTGGTTTAGGCTTAAGTACTGTGCAAATTATAGTTTTATTTTTTCTATAATATTTTAATATTTGACACATATGTGTATATTTTTCCTGAAATTAATATTGTATACACTATTTGCTTTAAACGTGACTTGTTGTTACAAAACTATTTATGATATAAAAATATAAATAACAGACATATTAAGTACGACAAAAAACATGAACATTTTGGAAAAAATATTTTAACTTTTTTTTTATTAAAAAACACTATAAGTTAAAAAAATTTTCTATTGACACTAAAAAGGTTTAATATGGTTTTGCTGTTATTGAATATAAATGTTGACAGAAATAGAAAATATTTACATGCAATGATTTTTACAAATATTTATTTTAAATTAAAATGCTTGCAGTTTTATAAATATTATTTTTAAAATTGCTACTTTTTATAGCTACATAATAAGCAGTTAAATGTATGTAAAATGAACGTGAAAAATTGATACTAAACTCTCGAAAATTTATTGGATTTATTTTTATAATTCATTCGCAAAATAGAAAATGTTTTTTTAAAGCCCGATCAAAGTGCTCCTCAAGAATACAAATATTATACTTAGACTAGAAGTTATAGAAATATAGCATTCAGAAAGAATAAATGTGATTAAAATTATTTTACCCATTCTACTTCAACTGCTGAAACACCTGCTTAGATAACTAAAATTAGATAACCACTCTTTTCTTAATCTCTGCAATTATTATTTTTGAACCATCAATAACTGCCACATTTTCACAATTGTTTTAGTATTTCTATTAATTTATGCCTATTAGAACATTTGTCGCTAATAATTGGCATACATATATTTTTAAAATCACAACTTTATAATTTACATAGTACCTATTATTCACAGCTTTATTACCAAAAAATTTGATACATTTCATCTAGGATTTGTTTTATTATTTATTGAGCTTAAGTCATACCAATACTAGCACAAAAAGTAAGCTTGCATTTATATCAAACTACATACACCAGTATGAGTGAAAGCAATAAATAACTTTTAAATATTAAAAAAAATATTTATGTTGCCAAAATGAATTAAATTATTGCACTATTAGAACAAGTTAATGTTTATCAACTGACTACAGGTGTTTATTTATTTTTTGATTTGCGCGAAAGTCTCGGAAAACTATTCTTCTAGATACACAAAAATTTTCGGCTCGTACAAACCAGTTTGTCGGCCATAAAGCACGGCATTCCCAGAACGCGCCGCATTGTGTGCCATTACGTAATTTATTCATTTGCAGAAGAAAAAGATATAAATAATAAATAATTCTAAATCCGCATAACTGTGCGGCCCGAGTGTCAAATCAAATTTGAACCGCCTCGGCCGGGGGTCAGCACGTGTGAACAAATTTGCTTGGATAGGATAGCCCTCTTTGCTAAAAAAATTAATTGTTCAATAATGTTGCAAGCTGATCTAACTTATTTGATTATAATCAATTTAAATACAAATTCAAAGTAAAACATATTTCATAGAAACTCTTGACCTTTTACTTAGTATATATGTATAATACATACGTTTGTGTAAATGAGAAAAAGAGAATGTATGTCGAATGCATAACGCTATAATAACTAATTAAATTTAAATTGACATTTTTAGTATTAGACTATAAATTACCAATATTTATAAATATAGGTTTAAAATTTAAATGCTAATGTATTTTAGAGGCTTAAAATAATTATTAAAAAATATTGTTGTAAAGCTCAACTTTTTCTACACATATAAACAAAAACAATGTTGTCAGGAATTGCTTCAACGCCACATTTTCACAGTATAATAATACACCCTTTCATTGAGCTTTAAGTTCCACAGCATGGGCGCGTCAAAATTAAACTTTCACGCGCAATCACCCCTAAAAGGCCGTCGCTTTTCGTTAACCCCTATTTCAGTTGATATGAAAATAGCACGTCATTTTGGATAATGGGTCAATGATTCATTGCGCAGCCTTCTCTGGCTCGTGGCCTTCGGTGTACGGCGCCAGTCTGGCACAGTTCAATTCAAACCTTTGAATACATTTTTTATCTCATGTCTCTCTTTCCGTTGCTAAATAAACACTGATTTTTTACACATATGCCTAAAAGAAAATGTGTTTATAATTTAATAATATAAAAATATCTCGGCGGTGAGTAACAGGTTTTCATCAGTGGTAGCAGGAAGCTCCGATCCGAGGCGGATCTGCGCTCAAAGCTCCCAGAATGTGAGCAATTTGCATAGATAAACGAGGTAGTGTTGACTCAGTTTGAACGAGACACTACACTGGGGTTTCCCCAGCAAAACGTATGATTTAAACATGTTATTAAAATTATTTTACTTTTAATTTGCATGCTGAATACTAATTTAAAATAAACTAAAATAGTAACATTTTTTATAGTAAGCGAAAAATAAATGTATTTTTTTTCCACAAGAGATAGAATTAGGTTCTATCTTTGTTGAAACTAAATTATTTTTAATGAATTTCAAAGTATTAGTAAATGCTCTTATGATATTTATTTATTTTTTTAATATTGTTATATATTGATAAATATTACAACTCTTTGTTTATGTGGGATCTATGAACTTGCATACGAGTTTTGATCCAGAGGGTCTTTTTATGGACTAAGACGACGAAACACCCCTCTCTTACATCTAATTAACATACTTATATAAATAGGGGAATGTCCCTTGTTCATCAGCATTCTAACTAATCACTTCAAACCTCACGGTCAGTCATCCGTCTGATGACCGACCCCCCTAAATACCGATTTTCATCGAGCACACGCGAAAGATATAACAATATCATGATGATTAATTAAAATCTAGCTAGGTCATACATATATGTACATAATATATTGAAAATACATTGACATCATATTTAAGCTCATATACAATAGAACATTCTATATGTTTTAAAAAAAAACATAAAAACTATATACATACCAGGCACATGCGGTGAGATACTTTCCTTTTCTCACCGCACGTGCCTGATACATACATATACTATTGATATATAAACATATTTTTTTGTAAAAAAACTCACTTAGCTTAGGTTAGGTTAGGTTAGGTTAAGAAAATAATTCTCTCATTCAACATAGCCTTATTTAATTAGGGTTTAGTCTTAGATTAACACTATAAAATAAATAACTTAACAATCAAACCTCATTTAGTCTATGAAATGCATATTAGATAAAAAAATATGTGGCAAATATACAGTAGAGAGTTGTTAAATAAAACTGTATTAAATTATTATTTTACATAAAGCACCCTTAAGCTCTTTAATTTGTGATAATAGCTGTTTAAAAATCCCAACGTATCGTGAGCTTTAATTGTCAGCTTAGATGTTAAAGGGTTATTTTATCGAATAATAATGATAATTAAAATAAATATACTTTGTGTAATATATACATTTATAATGTTATTCACAAAACGTCCCTAATAAAAATTAATTGAAATTTTTTGTAATATATATTTATATAGAGTGATCCAAAAAAGTTTATTAATATGTTTTTTTTTATTAATAAACGTACACTATATTAGGTAATACAAAAATTAATGCGGTTCAATCACTTTTATTTTGCCTGATTAAAATATAATTTATTTAAAAAAAAACCTTTAACTTTTTGATCGACTTTTTTAATTTCATTAGCATAAAATATTGGATGCTATGACGCTAAAAATTCCGATACATCTTTTAAATCATTTGCATTTTGATTTTTTTTGTCTAGTAAGCATTGAATTTATGGAAATTAATGGTTGTCAGAAGGAGCAAGGTCTAAAGAATAAGACGGATGAGATAAAACCTTCCAGACAAGTTCTTTAAATTTCGCCACATTAGGACGAGCATTTTCATGTTGTAAAACTATATGTTTTCTGTTGACATATGCAGTCTTTATACAAATTATCCAGCTGATCACAATAGAAACTTGCTATTATTGTTATTGTACCATCCCAATAAATACACAAAATATTATGATAACCTCCTTTTCGCATCGTCTCCATTTTTAATTTTTTTCCGTCTATCTATTCCGTCTTTCGTTTAAAATAAATGATTTATCAATCTGTCAGTCGTGTTTTAGGCCCTTTTCTTTACTTCCACATGCAAATGATCCATTTAATCATGATGAAAGATTGCTGTTATTGTTTAGCCAGATTTAGAGGTTTCCTAATTCACAATATTTTTGCAATCATACCATACACATAAAATATTTTTTTACAGTGAGCTTGGACTTTGAGGTATGTTTTGCTACTTGATTCTTGGATAAACATTATCTTCTACGACGATTTTAGTCATAAAACACATATTTCTTATCTCCGATTATCAAATGGGATATGCGGATACGCGCCAACTTATTTTTTTCGCTTAATTCGTTTGGAATCCATACACCTGTCTCCAAGCCTTCCCAATGCAAGCACCGTTGAATCGGACTAGTTTAGTTTCTCAGCCAATTGATAGATAGTTTTATTTTGATTTGCTTCAATTTCTGCAGCCAAGACATTTTTCCCACATCCAAGTTTATTCTTGATATCATAATTTCCCATTCAAAAACTTTCAAACCATATTTGACATTTCCAAATAGTTTTTAGTGGCCGTAGTTACTACTTTTTTTACAATTAAATAAGAATTCTGCCATTGTAATTTTTTTAGCCCATTTTTTTAATCAGAATATGGAGTCTAGATGTGTTTCAACACAGATATAACAAAAGACGTACTCATGTTTCAACGGTCAAAGCACGATTGACTGTTAAACTTTTATTTTTGGATTACCTAAAATATATATTAAAATTTTTTTTTTTAATGTATTAAAATAACTCGAATGATAAATTAATTGTGAATATTAGTTACATATAGTATGTTTTCATTCCTTTTTTTTTCTGTAGTATTTACAGTTACATCTCAACAGTATATGTAGTTACATTTCGGTGCTAATAAATGCACTTATTCCTGTATAGTAGGCAATATAAATACAAAGTCACGTCACACTTGAGATTTTCTCTTTATTGCTTAACTTGAATGCCTCTATATACTATTCCAAGAATCAAGTGACAAATATGTTGAAAATTTATTTTTGTAGATATTTTTCATAATCAGCAAAATACGCGTTTTGATACTGTATTAATAAGAGGATCATATTTTTATCTGAAAAAAACACTAGTATTTATTTTTAATTATGGTTATGACTATAAAAATTACAGACGATGAAAGTAATTAACATTTATTTGCCATTTTAATTGTGTATGGTTTATGTTTTTTATCTCATTATGTAAAGTTTAAAAACATTCTTATATACGGTTTAATAATTGTAGAATAAAATTGTTGCGCCACAATACCCTATTAAATATTGCAATAAAGGTGATAAAACATAATGAGTACTGAGAAGGTAAATATGACGAATGAATCATAAATTGATTAAACACAATATGTGAATAAATAACAAAATATATAGTAAATATACACTACTATATCCGCTTGAGTATGCCTACATATTTATACCGTTACCTCGAATTGAGATAAATTTAAATGGTTGGCGCCACATAATTACAGGTGAATTGAAGAATCCGCTCGGTCGCGGATCTCGCATAAATTCCATTTTATTTGTATAGACGTACAATATCGAATTAAATTAACGTCCACTTCGTACTGTTAATTTTTTATACGATCTACACTCTGAAACGTTATTTACAACCACACAACAGATCCTGGTTGAGATTAAAGTACGATAGCTGATTGGCAAACTAAATTTAAACAAAACTGTTTTTTACAAGTACAAGTTGTTTCTTTAAATGCAGAATATAATTTGTACAATAATACAAAGCTACATGCATCTAATTAATTTCATAATACAAAAAAAATCAAAATAATTTTCCTTTCAGATTGATTTAGGGCACCTCTTAATTTATTTTTAATATAGTCACAATGTACCTCAATTTTTAATTATTAATTCTAAAAAAGTTCAAGTCTCGCGTTTGATATTTTTCAACACCCAACGCGCTACTATTTTCCGATAAGCGTCATAGTTTTTTTATATTAATCAATCGTTAAGTGCATAGAAAACATTTTTTTTATTGAATTTATTCGATACGACGGATGTCCTATTATCACTTTATTTCTCATTGTAAATGGCAGTTCTTCTTTATTTAAATTCATAACATTTTAATACAGAAATTGTTATTTTTTCTCACAGATTAAACGGATCAATTGACACTGTCATTATAAACACACATTGAAAGCACAGCGTTACTGTAACAAAGACCTAATAATACAAATCAGCATACGAATACACTTAATGTAATATTTTCTCATTATCAAATAATGTTTCAAAAGTGAGGTGGATAAAAGGAATTGTTGCTTTCTACATTATGGCATAGCTCAATGATTTTTTAATTTGGTTGTTAAGTATCAGTGCTTCGTTATACATTTTAAATGTTAGCCCCATTAGATAGACGCCATGAGATAAATTATATTTTTTTCTTTCGCACCTAAGCGCCGTCTCGTGTATCTAAGATTCTCAGATCAACGGAGATCAACGGCGCCTGGTACGAATATTTTTCGCTAAGCTTCCGATGATCAATTCGTAGCTGAATGGGAGACTCGTGAACCACGATCGCCTCTTAATGGTCGTTCTCAAATTACCATAGTATACGATGCTCTATGAAATATGACTGTATTTACTACGGACGTGCTAAAAATTGCTGTGTGCTTTGCAGTTTCAAAGGCTATTAATCAGAGCGCAGGTCTCCTTCGTTCATTTAATCATATATAATACAAAATAGCGGTATTCAAACTGCAAATCAATTTTTGTGTGCATTATGACATTAGCTTTTTTAATTTCTACACAGACTATTCAACACTATTTATATTAGAGTACAATAAGGCTGATTTACTGTGATACTTTCAGACAAATAGACGCTATAAAAAATGAAACAGTTTATTTTATTAATTATAATTTACCGAATTATCAAATATAGTGTAAGGATAGTGCAAACGAATGCTGGAGTGTCGAGTTGTATTTTTGTCGGCTGTGATATCGGTAGAGAAATTGAGACTGACGCCGTTATGTGTTCTTGTGATGCTCACTAGACCAGGGCTCGGAAACCTATGACCCGCGAATCACCAAGTGACCAGTTTGATGATTTTAAATGACTGATTTGCGTTCTGCAAATAGCATTTTTTTTAATATATGTGCCGGATTACGTGTTACCATGTTACGACCGGACCACATAAATAGTTGTTAGGACCAAAAATATTTACTGATCCAAATAGTCTTCTTCATAGTGACATTTTAATTATTTTGACCCGCAGCCAAAAAGGTTGCCGATCTGTTGCTGTCTCTCCTGGCTCGTCTCTACTGCTTTGATTTCGTGGCGTCTTTCCCGATTTATAAAGCTTGTTCCAGCTTTGGCAAACGCTTCTTGAACACTTCTCCGAAATGTGTTCACGCCTTAAAAGAAACGATTCAGTTGGTTTCTCCGGCAATTGGTAACCAAAGAGTTTGAAGAACAATTATATGAATGATTAACATATTGGGACGAATGTGATATTATGTGGTCCATACAATATTAGCAATTATTGTCACTATGCATGCCTCAAGAGTAGTGCTTTTTCTCGAGAATTTCTCTAAAAATATAATAAACAAAAATTCGCATTTCTCAAAAAAAATGTGATTTCTTAATAAAGCCTGTTTTTGTTTAAAAAAATTGTACATATGTTTCCTTAAGATGTGGAAAGTTTTTAAATGTCAAAAAATTATTCACTATTTTCTTAACTATTTCAAAATGCATTATCTTTGCTTTGGTAATCTAAGAACTACAATAATAATCAGTTAAGAAAAAGTCGCTCCGAATGAAAATCGATAGATTTCAAAAATGTATGAGGGCTTTCGACAGAGCTACGCGATGAAATTTATCTGCCAGTGAACTTAAATTTTGTTTTTTCAATAATACAAATATTTTTTTTAAGTGAAAAAACTATTTTTATTGCCAACTTTCTCTATGATTCTGATTTCTGATATAAATATGAAAGACCAAAATTTATTCGTAGCTCGACGCGCTGTAATCATTCTAAGTAGATCGATCCGTTTTAGTCCTTCCAAGTATTCGCGTCCATTATATCAAATCATCTTATTTAAGTATATTTTTTTCAATGATCTCTGTTAATAAATAATATAAATATAATAACTATCACATACAAATATATTTTTATATATTAATAGGGATGGCTGGCGAAGTGAAAACGCAAAATTCTTTCTAAAATTTGTACATTTTTATCTCTATTCAGCCTTATTTTCACTTAAATAGTCTGTGAAATATGCTTCACTAAGCATTGGAATATGCTTTACAAAACATTAAAATAAATAATACACTGTTATATAGTCTTAATATTAAATTGGCAAACCTCATAATTGACAACTTTATAAAAATAAATAAATATGTTTTACTTTAATTCATGGAATAAAGTTACTAGCTATTTCGGATAAATCTTGTATTTTATTTACATGCTAAATCCGCGTACTAAACGGTGGAGTAATTTTAATTTTAAGACATTCTGCTTGTATGATAATAGAGGTGACAAATGTTAATATATGTTATATTATCAAATCGGTGATATAAAAATGGCTTATTTTAAATTAAAAAGGAGTATATTTGACTACATAGAAAATGTTCATCGAATTTAAACATATAATAGCTGAGCACCTATGGACATAAAAGTTATAACTAATTCTCCAATACTATTCCTCTTTCCTGAATATGTCATTTCAATCCTCATTCTCACATGTTTAAATCTTGCGTCTTTTACTTATACCTTCAATGTAGTATACATATTGTATCTCCATTGTATTACCTTTTATTGTACATTGGAGTATCATTGCGGCACTTTAGAGTGCTTTATTTAAAAACCACTGACTGCAACGATCAAATCGAACCCATTTATGATTGTAGACAGAAACTCAACGCACTAATGATCCAATAATCCATTTAATCAAGGCCACCCATGTCTCAGAGTTCCAAATTCCAAGGCATCAATTATCGCCTAGTATTCGATTGTATCGATTAAGGCTGCTGAAAAAAGGCACCACAGACGAGAGTAATTAGCGCGCTAAATTTATCTGGTATCGCGTATCATGCGCCAATATTGAGTGCGCTATCCATCATCTGCGAGTGAGTGTCATAAATTACGGTAGTATGAAATCGGATAGGTCGGTAGCGAAAACGGGCTGCAATGATAACATAACATGCCTGGTAACCAGGCATGCACAAACATTCCAGAGTGTCACTCTGTCTGTTCTGAAAGTCAGATCTTTACTTCTATATACGTACATGTTATGGTGAAGGTCGTGAAATTCGAAACGTAGCTCGCGTTTTCGCACACGAGCTACTGTTTCAGATCTTAAGGACGTATCTAATGTACTGTAGGTTATCAGAGAACGGTTTATAATTAAATTAACCAAAAGTTACATAAAATCATAGCCAATAATATTACAACTCGACATTCTGATATCCCTCACTTTATGGTAATTTAAATATGGTTATAAAAAACTGTTACCAGCTTTTCCAGCGTATATTTGGCTGCAAAGTCACATATCCCGAAAAAATATATTTTATGCGATTGAATTACCAATATTTTTTTAATATTTATAAAACAAAATATAAAGCCTGACTTTCTTTCTTATACTATGTGACGTCACTATACATTGGTGCCAAAAAGTAAACAAAATAAACCAAACATTTCCAATATTTAGTACTTCATATTATGTAGTGTGGCTAGAATATTTTTTCTCCCAGCGTATTGTATTGACCTTAGCGTCAAATCTTGTTTGAAGTAAAATCGTGTTAACGATAATACGTTATAGTGTGTTTGCTAAAAAATTACCCAGTCAAGGGTAACGCTCTTGGCTCGCTTAGCGATTGGTCCGAGACCCGTAAATGTATTGGTTAAATAACATCTGTTACTATTTGGTCTTTTTTCTCGTCTCAGTGTTATTTATACTAAAACATTAGTAATAAAAAACGCATACATTTTCCACACATACTATACCTAATAATTATTTTATTTGTTTCGATGACATTTATTTATTATGTGTTTAAAGGCAATAAGCTGCTTAATTTATTTAATTAAATTATCTTGAATACTTTATTTACATAGTTAATTGAAAATATTAGAATTAATATTAATTAAATTTCAGTTATATTTCAGTTAGAAATACGCAAATAATACAGTTTTTGTCCCAGAAAATTTAGTCTAACATACGCATTTTTTTAAATATATAATATAACGTGTTTTAATAATCAGAAACTTTTATTGTGTACTCTTAATGATGTAAAGTAATAAAAACAATTATATTTAGTTTTTACAGCAACAAAAAAAGATTATATTTTTATATTTATTTACTTAAAAAAAAGGTAAATCAAATTCGATGCTAAAAAACCCGTCAACACATTTTAATTATATCGTCTAGTACTTAAATTGTAACAATACTTTTAAAAAAAAACGTTTTTATTTCGCAAGCCATCCTTATCATAAAAAACGGGCCAACGGGTCGATGTGGCGCAGTCATTTCTCTGTTACATAATATAATTACAGCGAACTTCTATCTACCGCTAGACTTGCCTGAGATAATTTTTTTCTTATAATAGTTTGTCTTTTAGTTATGATTTATTATTGATAAAATCTAAACAAATATGGAGTATTGTAAGATAATAATCGTTTTTGTGTTATTTAATTTTATAGGCATATATAAGTATTAAATAGTACTATGTGTAATATCACAACAATTATGTCAGATATTTTATGTATTAATAATACAAACATATGCACATATATACAGTAGACAAATTAATCACGTTTACTTTAAGTAGAAGTATGCTTAACCGTTAGTAATGTTTTATTTAAGCTATGCGTATTAGGTGACATTTTTTTATTATTTTCGGCATAGTTACTGTTGTTTTAAAATTGCATTCCAACTACTACACAATTGTTTTATAGTAATTATGTATTATTAAAATTTGATTCAATGTTGAATCAATCTGAAAAATCTTTATTTAATTAAAAATCATTTATGTTTTATTTATTTAAATTAAAAATTAAATTAAGACCAACATAGATTAAAAACAATATATTGGATTCATACGAAACTCAAAAAAATAATACATTATATTGAAATTAAGTGATTCGATCTGGTCCAGCTCTTCGTAGCATAGATGCAATGCCAACGCTTTAAGGAGCCGGATGGCTTCAGCCATGGGCAAGTCGGCTAACGCAGACGTCCTGTGTCTAATGGGCATCAAAATTCTCAAAGACGTTCTGGAACGCAAAACTGAATAATATTTCAGGGTGAATTTATGAGTCAAAGTTTTAAAGGATCATTTGATTTTGTAAATAGATCATAGTTATATTACTTTTATTGTATCCTTAATTGATATTAAAGCTGTTTAAACATTTCTACTAAAATAGTAAAAATTACATTTTTTAACATTAAAAAAAAATAGATATTATCGTAGCTTATTTTCAATGAATATTTTTTTTGAAGTAAGACTTTTTTAAATATTTATCATAATTTAACACAGCGTTGATAATATAATAAATGAGCGTTTTTATAAAATATCTGGATCGCTAAATCCTCGAATAAAATTTTGCATTAGTATGCGACTTACGATATAATAATAGCAGTTAGAGTACGCTCGGGATAAGGATGCTGGTTTGTTATTGTGTGCGTGTACATGTATATGAGAGGGAGAAGCGATGTAGCGTGTACTTCGTTGTCTCGCTTTCTCTTTTAAGGACAGTCGCTGATTCGTCAACGCTGGTATTCGTCATTAAAGTGCAGTGTGGCACAGAAGTTCGATATTCTCTAGTGATTTATTTTAAATAATTTTGTGTTGATATTGCTTTAACCCAGATATGCCCATTGTCCTATGGGTAGGTCACTAAACTCGTGCTACTGTTTTTTATTTATAAATTAAATTTTAAGAGAACAAAATTTCTTGGGCATATCTGTGTTAATTGATATCAAGGCTTCAAATTTACACTGTAAGTTATTCGTTCTTTTACCCGTGGATTAAAATACTTTATTTATTTTTCCATTAATCCATACGTTGTTGGTTTTTTTACACTATTCTCTGTAAGACTTAAAAAAGTTATTATTCTTATCGTTGCGCCAATGATAATTTTTAATTTATTCAATGGATTCTAATGATTTAATAGAGTCGTCGAGCCATTAAACAATCTGCGAATAATTTCTTTCCCCATTTTATATTTTTTTCTTTTGAAGAATAGCTAAGGACTTCATTATTTTTTTGAATAGTGAAAGATTTTGAATTTTGCAAATATTTAATTAATGGCATCAATGCCTGTTTTTTTCGATTACATAATATATTTTTAATTGTCCGTTGAAATTTCCAACTTAGCTCAGATGTATGTATGTTAAATAAACATATATTTTCTTTTAAAATAAAAAAAAAAAAATATTTTGAGCGAAATTGTTTTGAGCCACACAGTTCACGCACACAATAACAAACCGGAATCCTTATCCCGAGCGTACTATACACAGTTAGTTCTTCTGGTATTCGATTGTAAAATAGATATTTTTAATCGGATCATATTTATAGATTTTTAATTGGAGTTTTTGGGTCATTGTAAATATATTATATTGATATAAATGTTTTTTAAATATTAATAAACATAATCCACTAGAAGCAAGTTACAATAAATAAAACCGCATTGCAACTGTATCGCCATATAAAGGTATATAGCAATTACATAAATACGCTTCTAATCATACTCTGTAAAGTACGATAAAAAAATGTCGCCCAGCGATTATGATTCATCTCGTGTTCAAGGCTTTTTCATGTATATCTATATATAGCAATCCACGTGCTGTATATAAATACATTAAGTCGATTTTCCTTCTGCGTTCAACGGTTTTATTATTGCCATGATATTAAAGAGTTTGCGATATCTCGACTCTGGCTCCGAAATCTCGGGACCGTTTTCATGATTTGCAGTCAAATCCGCTCGTAAAGTTTAGCAAAGCGGATAACCTGTTTTGTGTCAAGAACATAATAAATAACACGAACAGTCCGGGCTCTGGTGAGTGCTGTTGTTCTTATAGTCACTCTTGTGGTATTTTTTGTCAGCCTCCAGTGCCAATGTACGAGCGCACACACCGACGAATGGTAGGAATGCGATTGGAAAAAATATGACAAAACACACGTAATCTTTGGAGGTATCCTTAAAATGTTTAATTTTTTGCTTTATAAATTTTATTCTTTAGATCGCACAAATCCATTTTTAGATTTTATTACTGCAACGTGCAATTAACAACTGTCTGTAAGGGATAAGCAGCGTCTCGACGGGTTTGAGAGAATTATATTAAAAAGGAACTGTGGACCATATTGGGACGCTGTTATAAACAAGAAATACTTAAAAGTCCCTCTATCGACTTTTTCAGATCTCAAATGCTCAAGTGGGTATGAGTGATCTTGTTACTTTTCAGTTTTATGCTGCACACATCTTTTGATGCACATAATGTATTTATTGGTCTGTAGTCTGGTTCTTTCACTGGTTTCAGTAAAATAAAAATTTGAGCAGCCTTCCATTGGGTTAAAAATGTTTTAATCTAATTACAACAAAATTATCTTAAAAGTTGGTTCAAATCAAATTGTAAAAACAGTACTGTATACATTAAATAAAAGCAATAATGAATTCCCTAAAAATATTTTTACCATTGGCACATCAAAAATCCCTAAATTACACTGAATAAATTGCACAAAAATTGTTTTAAAAATATCTGAGCTCATTTTTCTGTGCATGGATAAGTTTTAATATTTTTTTTCTAAATTATGTATAAGTAAAATGTGGTGCTTATTGAGACATCTACATATTTTTTTTTTGTTTTATACGAGATGAAACAGCTTGACTTACACGATCTAATATGGACTAGGATTAAATTTATTTATTATTTGTAATATAAATAAAATTTATGTTTTATTAAAAAAAAAAATTAAATACATAGACAATAATATAAAAAATAATCTTGTGAAGGAGTGCCATTTTTTATTTTTTTTCGATATTACCTTTCGTCACTTTCGTTCAAATGCAGTTATCGAGATTTTCATTAGTGAGTCTGTTTATATATTTGTTTTTAACTAACTTTATAGTATAAAATGAAGACTCACAAAGGTACAACCAATGACTTCATCCATTTTAAATGCAGTGCTGAATTGTCTATCTTGCGTATTCAAGATCTTTATTGTAAAACAAATATTTGTACAACAAAGTTGATGCAATACTTTCTGGTTACAGCATCATGCAATGCCCCATCAAGACCCCAAATTTATACTATGGTACATACACTAGTATAAATCTATACATCCGAATGTATTCTCATTCAGGATGTAAAAAAGAACGACGACGTGATTCCGCGTGTACGTTCTCGATTTTGATTCGAGATCTTTCATACACACATACTCGAAGCTTTATACTCGATTTTTTTTCTTAAAAATTCCACCGGGGAGTGTGCGCGCATTCTTGCGTACGCAATTCACATGTTTCGATGATAGATTTGCAGGTGGATTTTTTTCCTATCCCAGTCAACAGTTAATTGCTCGAGTGATTGCCAGTGCCGGCGAGTGGTTCTAATGAGGCGCCACTGAGATCATCACTCTTCTTTTTTTCCATATTCAATCGAACCCGGGAAAGGATTAGTAGATACATACGAGGGAAAAAAAACAACCGCGTAACCCTTCCGCCCGACCTTGGTCACACAATGTGCTCGACGTAGATGACAAATTGCTGCGAAAAAAATTCACGAGCCATAAATAAATATTATGGACATAAATAATCGCATTGTTGGATTGAGAAGCTCTGCAAGAAGAAATAACAGGTGACCATAAAGCTCCTCTGTACATTATTTAATAAAGTTATTTTATAGGACACATTCAGATACGTATATTACGCATGAAGTTAATCGTAGATAAGCTAGTAAATATTTTTTTATATGTTTCAATGATATTGCCAATAAGTTTATAATTTTTCACGACTAAAACTAAGCATTTTTTAGACACTTTTTAAAAAAATGTGGAGGACTATTTAACTGCGCGTTTATTCTTCTTGAGAATATTTATTCGAATACGTGATAATAAATATGTGATACTAATTTTCATAGCAGATTATTCTAGCATACTGTAGGATTTTCTAAAATAATTTTAAAAAGCAGACATTTTATCTAATCCCCTGCAGAGCTTTTTAGGACTTTTTATTTTTTTCGCTAACTGCGTTTCTTTAGATTCAATAGAGACAAAAACAGCCTTAAAGCCCTGCATGATTAAAACTGTTTTATATTTACTACAAGTCTTCTATGATTTTAAAATTATCACATATGTTCATTAGAGTATTTAGCAAACATCTGTAGTAAACTTAATGACTGATATCTGATATAAACTTGTTCTGATGCGCAAATGTCGTTCGAAATTCCAATAACCTACATCTCTCCGTTAGCACAAAATTATTTATTATTTATGTATTTAATACATATGCAAGAACCCTGCACTGAAAAAAACGATATATCAATACTTGTTAAAAACTCAAATAGTTGTGCTCATTGGTGTCTAATATTCCAGTTCTTGCATGCAGTACTTCAAACAATAAATCGTGCAAGTTTTTCCAGAAAATACAGATTTTGTATATTCCTTAGTATCAGTTTAAGCCCAAACCTATACATTTTTTAAGAAATAATGCATGACAAAATGTATTGAAACGCTGTGCCAAATCAAAATATGACATATACTTGATTGCTTACATCAAGATTTTTCGTCATAAAATCATGAAAAAATTAGTTGCGATTTATTCTATGTTAAAAAATAATATGATAATTGCAATCTTTTTAAAATTATTGAATCTCGCCTTAAACTGTTTTTTAAACTTTTTATTTCAAGGATCATTAGGTCAAATTGAGTCATATCAGATACATACAAACGGAAAAAGCGTAAATATATTTTTTTAAATTTGCTTTATAAATATTATAAATTGGTGGAAAGCTTTTATCGAGCTTAATCGTATTTGATAAATATTTATCTTTGCCGTGTTTTTCAAGATTTTATTCACTGAGTTTTGATTTGACATTGAGTGATAAATGAAATTAGCACTATTTGTTTGTTAATTGTAGAATACGCTCGGGATAATGATGCCGGTTTGTTATTGTGTGCGTGTACATGTATATGAGAGGGAGAAGCGATGTAGCGTGTACTTCGTTGTCTCGCTTTCTCTTTTAAGGACAGTCACTGATTCGTCAACGCTGGTATTCGTCATTAAAGTGCAGTGTGGCACAGAAGTTCGATCTTCTCTAGTCATTTATTTTAAATAATTTTGTGTTGATATTGGTTTAAAACCCAGATATGCCCACTGTCCCATGGGTAGGTCACTAAACTCGTGCCACTGTTTTTTATTTATAAATGAAATTTTAAGAGAACAAAATTTATTGGGCATATCTGGGTTAATTGATATCAAGGCTACAAATATACACTGTAAGTTATTCGTTCTCTTACCCGTGGATTAAAATATTTTAATTATTTTTCCATTAATCCGTACGTTGTTGGTTTTTTTACACTATTCTCTGTAAGGCTTAAAAAAGTTATTATTCTTATCGTTGCGCCAATGATAATTTTTTAATTTATTCAATGGATTCTAATGATTTAATAGAGCCGTCGAGCCATTAAACAATCTGCGAATAATTTCTTTCCCCATTTTATATCTTTTTGCTTTTGAAGAATAGCTAAAGACTTCATTATTTTTTTGACTAGTGAAAGATTTTGAATTTTGCAAATATTTAATTAATGACATCAATGTCTGGTTTCTTTGATTATATAATATATTTTTAATTGTCCGTTGAAATTTCCAACTTAGCTCAGATGTATGTATGTTAAATAAACATATATTTTCTTTTAAAATAAATTAATTAAATATTCTGAGCGAAATTGTTTTGAGCCACACAGTTCACGCACACAATAACAAACCGGAATCCTTATCCCGAGCGTACTCTATTAGAGAGAAAATGTCATCTAATAATTCTAAAAACCTCATGAGGACTCGATTTCTGCTAAGCAAAAAAACATTAGTATGCAACAAAAGTTGCTTATCATTATCTTCATTTTCTGATCTAAATAGGCGTCTCTGAAGGGCACTGCCTCATATATAATTAACCATTTTAAAGATAAAGTTTCCATAACATTATCTGTATTAAGTCTCTTTGAACACAAAACTTGTTGGTGGATAATGCAGTGGTATAATAAAATGTTTGGATAATTATCATTTTGCTGGTATAAAGAAATAAAACCATTATTGCGACCGGTCATACATGGAGCACTATCGTATTCGAAACTAATTTATTACTATATTTCTATTATAGCTGTATATATATTTTCTCCTCTTGTTTTTTCATGCATAAGTAATACTTAAATAATTTCTTTTTTTAGTGAAAAAACTTTAAATACCATTAAAATAAATATTATTACTTGGGCAGTATCCATCACATCAGTTTATCTATCAAATTATATATATAAAAAGCTACGCATATATTTAGTTAACATATTATTTCTTTTAATTTGTCTAGTGACTGTATTTCCCGAAATTGTTCAATAATATGTTTTCATTTTTTAAATCTGATAAAAGTGAATCTGCAGCTGCCAAAAACGATTCTTAATAAATTTAATTTCCATCAACAACTACTTTTTTTATTATTGATTAATATTTATCACACTCTCAAAGACGCAATGGTTACTCCAAGTGGTTTATTACTATTGTAGATTTTACTGCAACGAAAGATTAACTTATCAATCTTTATTTTTTCTTTGTGTATTTCAATATTTCTTAGTTATTCTGTTTCATATTTTTAATACATTGTCTGAATATATCGTTTGAAATTTTTTTAGCTATTGCTACCGTTGATTTGCATATTAAACAACAGCATTTCTATGTCATATAAAAAATATTCATGTTCTCATGTTCTTATTTTTTTATTTAAATCATTTCTAAGGGTAAAATTATTTTTGAAAATTACTTTTTAAATATTGAATTCGGTAATACTTAGAGAAGGCTTTTAACCTTTTCACCGCTGCTGTATAATTATAAAATCAACGTACATGCGCGACTCTATTTTTTAATGAATTAATTTTTTTTTAACAAACATTATTTTACTTCATAAAACGACATAAACATGTTAATTTACATCTGAAATATTTTTTAAAATAATTAAAATTGAAATATTTGTTGAATATTCGGTGTAAGTCATAAGCCATCTTTGTCTGGACGTTGCACGTCATTACATAGCTCCGCGGTGAAAAAGTTAATAAAAAAAAACATGACAAATAGCTTACCAAATATATTTAAACGTCCAACAAAGTACAACTTTTGAAATAAAATGTTTTTTTAACTTGAGTATTGTAGCTTTGAATACAGAACGTCGCGTCTGCTCTATAAGTAACCAATGAACAAATACGCAGTTAGTTACAGAATAGCCAACACCCACATTCTAGAAAAATAGTCTCGAATCTATCCTGGAAATATTTAAAATAAAAATTATTTCAGTAAAATCATATCGAAATATATTTTCACCAGTAGATATATATTTTTACCAGTGAAAATATAAATTAGCTGGCAGGTGAGCGTAATATACATATACATTTACTTACTAAGCATTATTTATTTACATTCGATGTATAAATGTTACAGCGAATGTGTATTTTTTTGTAAAGTTATACTTTCACTAATCCAAATACATTTTCATCACTAGATACATATTTACATAAAAATATAATTTAACTGATACTACTCTGAAATGTATATGTAACTCAATTTAATAGTTGCTAGACCTCCATTTGCTCTTCAAATTCAAACCAAACCTAATGAAAGTTCTAAAATTAATTACAGTTTTAGAACTTTCATTAGGTGAAGTCCAAAATACAAACTAAGCCAACACATCTCTCAGGGGAAAATAAGCGGAAGAATAAATACAGATAGACATCGCATCTCACATATTGCTCCATTGTCTGCATTTCAATATTACATTGTGTTTTAAAAATATAATAGCTATTCTTACCAATATTACTATGTACTCCTAATATAAAAAGACTGGTCAAAGTATTTTCAAACCGAATTTTGGTCAATAGGAGAGCGCAAAAACAATTATCACTTCTCAGAAGGCAAAAATTCACGTCAAAAGCAATAAAATCGTGTCGGTGCCGTCGCAGTGGGAACGCTCGGTAACGAGCGTTCCCACTGCGACGGCGACGGCACGATTTTATTGCTTTTGGCGTGGATTTTTGACTTCTGAGAAGCGATAATTGTTTTTTGCGCTCTCCTATTGGTCAAAATTCGGTTTAGATGTGCTTTATTCGATTCTAACTCGTAATAATATTATAAAAAAATCTTAATATATACGCTTGAGTGTTTTCATCGTGATGGCACGATTTTATCACTTTTTACCTGGACTCTAAATTCACTATATGGCAACACTGAGCATCAAATAAAACACGATTTATTATCTATAAATATTATGAGTAGATATTACTACTAAAATATTTTTCATATAATATTAACGGTGATACTAATTAAAATATTTTTCATATAATATTAACGGTGGCTAATTTTTCTATTTATGTGTAGCATAGAAAAGAATAACTCGTACCTATTATTATTTAATAAAAAAATAATATTACGATGTTAAAAAAATATAAAAAATGCCGTTTTTGTCATGAGGCCCGGAATCAATGTTTTCCCAGGGTCATTTCATCTTTAAATTGAATAAAATTGCCTTGAGCTTTATCCTAATGGGTGCAAAGTTCATTAGGATTTCCAATTAACTCCCACATTTAGATCATACTTTTTTGTTTATCTTATACACACTAAACCGATTTTCTTCTACGATTTATCTACACACTAACGCTGACGCGATTATCTCCATCTCACCCCTAATTTATGGGCATCCTGTTGTTTCTAACGCCAATCCATCTCAGTGGCGCCCAACTTTGACAGACGAGACAATCGACGTGTGCGAGCTAATAAATAAATGTCACGGCTGTAAATGCTTCATGTCGCTGCACAATCATTAGGCCATTGTGTATGTAAATATGTAAACAACATTTTTTTAGCAAGTGGCGCCTAAATGCCAAGAATTTATTAGATAATATACAGAATTTAAAAATACATATTAACCCCTTCGATGATGACAGTGACTCATCAAATATTTGCCAACCGGATTTTCGCATTAACAATGTACATATAAATGTATATATTATTTTGTTTACTTATTATTAACATGTTGTTTTGATATACGCACGTATTGAGATAAAGGTGAAAAATAGCTTAAATAATTTTAAAGACATAATGTTAATTGTGTAATAAAGTTTTGTTTTAAGAACATAAATGTAAGCTATAAATATCGACAAAAAAAGTATGGCGCCACTACTAATATATTTTATTACTTCATCAAAGATTTTTATTGTCATACAAAATATATTTTTAACTCGATGGAGAAAAATCACCAAACATGTTTATGATAAACTCATTTTCTTAACATAGACGTTACATTATTTGCCTTCTATATATTATATTATAATATAATATACTCTAATATTTAATTAATTTAGAAATAAAAAAAAAACTATAAAAGTTAGTCAGTAGCTTTCAAGTTCACTAATCGATATGTCAAAATTTAATTATTTTAAATAAAACCACGCGCAAAATTCAAAAGCTTGCGCAAAAATTAAGCCTTTAATAATTCAATATTTTTGCACCAAATAAAAATTAATGGGTACCGCACGAAATGAATAAAACCCGAAAAATACCGTAACGAAGTTTGCAAAAACGATGTTGTGACAAACAGTGATAAGAGAATATTCAATACCATAATTATCGGAGATATCACTTCTCTGTTGCATCATAAAAACAACGCTTTTGTGCGTAAAAAGTGCATTAGACAATGCATTTCTGGCGTAAAAACCGCCATTGTGATATACCCAGTACAATTACGACTTATAACGAATTTTGTTCACCTTACAATTTCACTTAATCAAGGCGTGAATATATTTATTTGCTCGAATATGCAGACAATGCAATTTGCCAACCAGTTTCTGCATTTGTGATTTACCATAGACGACTTGAATCAAAAGTATAGCCACAATATACACTTTGTCATATCAGCAGATGATCAAGCAATTTAAGACGAAAGGATCAGAGCAGGAGGCCAAAATTCAAGGCAAGGCGATCATGCGATTCGAGACGATAAACAACCAGACCGAGACCGATAACAAATAACAACAACAAACACCTCAGCGGATCATTTAGAAGACATCACTTCTCCACCAGCATTTCTATCAGAACTGTAAACGAAATAGAACTCAATATTTCGCTGTGATAAATTGGCTTTCAGGCAACTTTAAGAGTTGTCAATATTTCTATGCTGAGTTTTGCTGCAGATCAGCCGATTTAACAGAATATATTTTACACTACTGAATCAAGTACGATAGATTTATAATAACACAAAGCCCAAAAGCATATATTGTACTTTAAAAAATACTCTCACTAAGTTAGATTAACATCATTAGGGCTCTTTAACACATTCCAAAGATTCGGTCAAGAGCGCCTGTTCATCCGACGACCTTAACACGAATATCAACAAACTTGCATAATTCGTTCGTGTTCGGTGATAAAAACGCGAAGAATTCCTCATCGGTCACGACTAATGCCGCCGATTTGTAATCTAACGACGTTATAATTCAATTTTTTTTTCATCGGCAAACAATTCAACAAATCAAGTCTGTCACTGTACCCTAAGATTCCGGAGACGCCTTAGCGCCGTTGCATCATCAAGACATTAAAAATGAAGATGTATCGTTGAAAATTATACGTTTTCGGTAGGCAGGCACCACCCCCGACTGGCGGCCGAGATAAATCAACAGATTTAATGCCAAAAAAATCATAAACATGTGTTTATCATAAACGTGGCATTATGTCAGTAATGCCTGTACTCCACCTTGACTAATGACTAGATCAATATTTTTATACATTTAGCAAACGATATTCAGTTTGTCTACTTTTTCTACACTTGCAGAGAAAGCGGACATGTCTCATTTCAATAATATGTTCGCTGCATACTGGCATTTGAATATTGTTTTTAATTGAAATCAATCTGGCATTAATATAATATAAGCCAATGAAGTTATTAAATATTATCATATTATTCAAATCAGCTAAAATTAGTACGATGGTCATTAAGTTGTCATAACTGCTAGATTTATTTATAGATTATATTATGCAGTGCCGGATTTGAGCGGACGTTTGCCCACGAAGATATAATACTAAAAGTATTGAAATTCATATTAAATTTAATATATCTACTACATTACGTCATTTGACTAATCGATGTGCTCAATTGCACAATACACTAATCCCTCGATTTACGCGGTAGATATGTTCCAGGAAATGTTGCTTAAATAGAAACCATGTAATTCGAAGCATAGAACAAAATGTATAATAAAACGATCGATTATTAAAATTATAAAATAAAGGAGCAAAATCTTTAGCGACACGTGAGCACTCAAAAAAACAAATCTGAACCCCCTGAATGGGCAGTGGAGAGGTTCCATATGTAGGTCAAGTGAAAGAAGTAGGAGTGAGCCATGCTTCTGCATCATCGCGTTATACGTGTAAATATATTTGATTTGATGTATATATCTTCTTAACTTCTCTAAAAAAATTCTGCAATTGAATTACCAATATTTTTTACTATTTATGAAACAACTGTCTTTTTAAAAAGTAGAGAAATTAAAGCCAATCATATATGATATTTAGTTATCCGCAAAATAAAAACCGCACTCGTGAACTATATAAGTTAAACCTCCAAAGTATGGACCTCTAGTAATTAATATTATTTCTTGTCGTTGCACGACAACGATCAATGGTATGCAAGAGCGTCTATAAATCACCCAAGTTAGAGGTGTTATTATAGATAGGTCAGATTGATAGATAAAGTCATGAAAAATAATTTGATTCAATTCGAGTCGCAGTTTATGGATCTTAATGAACAATTGCAGTTCAAGAATAAAATTTTATATATATGCTTAAGCAAGGTTAGGTTAGAAAAGTAAATGATTTAATACATATGGTACGTTTTCTCAGACAAATGATTAAATACTGTTTTTATATTAGTTATAAACGATTCAACGCAGTAAACGGTGTATAAAAAAGTAATATATTTTACCATCTTATTTTATTTTTTACTAATATTTACTTATTACTGGCAAATACGATTGTGAAACTATTGCACCGTGCCTCACTGTGCATGCACAAGCGTGTGATAATAATGCCTATATATGGTGCATACATAACCGGCTAGGTTTTTATACTAATTATCGTTGCCAAGTGATCGCGAACGATTTTCGCGAAATCCAGATCGATTCGAAATTATATGGAATTAAGGCACGTACAGTCGCCCTCGGGACACAAACAGTTTTGTATAGAATTACTCAAGACTAATAGAACATTATTATCAGTCACCATTGATTACGAACACAGACACACAAAGCTAACCGCTTATTTTCATTTATCATTACGGCATATCTGCTCATAAAAAGACAAACTAACAAATCGCATTGAGTGCAGGCAACGGGGTAGCAAACTGTCGAATTGTAATAAAATTAATATTTTATCATAGTCCACGTATAAACACCTGGAAAAATAAAACACGTGGTTGCTATTATTCCAACTGATATTAAAATACGCGAGAAATTCTGAGACGTCACCTGTTTTAAAATATTCACAAAGCGTTGAGCATTAAGTTAATTAAGTCAACACGATTGCTAATTATAATGTCATTAATATTTATACGTTTTTATCGTTCGAGCTTTTTTGTGGATTATAATTATAAGACATTATTTACCTATTTGTGTTTTATAAACATTGTTTTAAAACTTATGGGTTTAAAATATCTAATAAATAAAATAATGCAAAGTAAATGCGATTATTTTTAAAGACGCACTGTTATAATTGAACGTGTAATCACTGTTTTATTGTAGTTTTTCCTTATTATCAGTAATATTATGTACTTGCTAGTTTATTGCATATTGTCTTAAAACAATCTACTAATAATATTACTGTGAAATTAGCTTTAATTTAAGTTTAATAAAAAAAGTAATAATTTTCCTAAGAGAACTTTTAGAACAATTAAAGCAATTTTATTTTAAAAAGGTTGCGAAAATTTTAATATAATTATATATATAATATATTTGGTAAATTTAAATTGAAAACTCCTGTAAAAAAATGTAACAAAATTAGAATCTTACAGCAGAGAGAAGAACACTGCTTTTCAAATACAGAAACAATAAAACTTTTGAACTTTCGCATTACATACATAAAAAAATGTATGTACTCCTAAATAAAATTTGATATAATACTTTTGGGTTCTTGATTGTTCGTAAAAAAAATATACAGCAAAGTATGTATATTAAAATGCATATAAAAAAATTAAACTGTTAGTTTTTATATATACAATAATTTAAAAAATAATAATGTTGTATTACCTATAACTAATTACATTAGAGTGTGTTTAAAAATGCATAATTTCTATTATGTATTTTTATTTTTAATCGAAGATTAAAAACTGTAGCTTATAAAAATTTCACTGCCACTCTTCAATATCTCTTAAATTTTTATAAATCTAATGAAATGCACATATTAATAAAATATTTTAATTGTCGATCCAGTATCATTTTTTAAAATAAAGTCAAATAAAATTTGTTCATGCAATAAGGATTCTGTGGATGAGGATGTGCAATAAAAACAAAAGGATTACAAAATGTTGATTCTAAAATATTCAAGTCTTTCTTTTAGTATTGCTTTTTATAAATAACAGTTGGATTGTTATGTATGCTAAATTTACTTGCGAGATTTATGTTACAATATTTTTCTCAAAAATTTTAATTATTTTTTAATTAATAAAATAAATATTGTACAGTTTGTTACAATATTTTTTAATAGTTGCATTTATCATAAATATTTTTATGGTAATCGAACAAATTAAACTTAACCCTTTAGAAGCTCAACTTCTATTCGCTGCGTGCTGTATACACAGATATACCCAATTATTATTTATATTTAGATTATATAATTGTGGTTAATGAACCGCAATTTTCGTATTGAGTTGCATCAAGCATTCTCAATTTATAAAAAATAGCTTTATCTTTAATTGTTTTTATTTCACAAATTCTTATTTAAATAAACTTTAAAATTCTTCTAAAAATCTTCCATTTTCTAAATAAAATTTCTGAGATATCTAAAAAAATTACTGATGGTTTGTGGATTCCATATTTACATTAAAAATATGTTTTGACAATATTGTAATGCTTCTGTTTGAACTTAATTTTTATTTAATGTTTTTTAAACACAATTGGTAATATCTATTTTTGTAACTATTGACTTAACAGCCAAATCTTTCTATACATATTTGTAATGATTAATATATTTTTAATACAAACTGGAAAAATGGACAGTGTTTTTATTGTTATTTATGTATAACGTAAGCTACACAATTAACCTTAAAGAAACTTATTAACGAATAATATTTGGTAACCCCAGAAACTATGTTGTTTTTTTAATAAATCAAAAAATTATTTTAAAATGTTTATTTTTTCTAAATAAATAACATTCTGCCACTTCTTGGTAATTTTTTAATTCCATTAGCATGAAATATTTTTAACTTTGATGTAAAATATTCCGATTTTTCATCAAATCCTTTCACATCATCTGTTTTTTTTAATTATCCCATCAAGGAAGTGTTTCATTGATCAAAATAAATAATAGTTAGAAGGAGCAAGGTCTAGAGAATAAAATGGATGACATAAAATAGTTGCTTTATTTTATTGAGAGTCAATTTCTATTTTAGTCCTATTTTTTTAGGCAGTCCTGTTTTTTAACATCTTTGTGCAAATGATCCATCCAGAAGCCGTCCATTAATTTTTGGCCAGGTTTAAGAGTTTCATAATGCACAATTCCTTTCCAATTTCTTCAAACACAAAAAAAGTGTTTTACAGTGAGTCCGGGCTTCGATGTAGATTTTTCTAGTTGCTTTTTAAATAACCACATTATTCTACAATTATTTTTATAATAGATCTCCGATTATTAAAAGGCAGCCAGCTTCAAGATCAAAAAAATATGGGGAAACGCACCGATTGTTATTTTCGCTCAATTTGTGTGGAATCCATACACCTTGTCTCCAAGCCTTCCAAATCTTCTAAATGTGTCTATGGACTGTTGAATCATACTATTTTATTTTCTCGATAATTTGATTAGGATTTGGTTTCATTCTGCAGCTAGGACAACACTATCTATCTTTGCTTGTCTCCCACATCTAGGATTATGATTTAATTAGGGCCAAAAAAACCGTTTTTTATTTTTTAATTATTTATTCATAAATTTTTTGCGTTATTCTTAGATTTTGGGAAAAAATATTATTTTTTATTTTATTTAAAAATAAACGTAAAAAATGATCAACAGTGTCAAAAAAACAGTTTTTATTTTATTTTCAAATGATCGTAAAACCAGTTAGTTGATTTCGGTAATAACTGGTTTAGAAACCCAAATCCATGATTATTGACGATTTTTTTATTCGAAATTGTATTGTATTTTTCTATTCGAAATTGTTTAAATCATATTTGACATTTACAATCTCGACTAATATATTTTTTAATACGGCTCAATCTATCAGTAACTATTTAATTAATAATCATCAGTGCTGCAATCGAGTTTTTTTTTAATAAAAAAGGGTTTGGTGTAATATTGCTCCCGCGCTCTTCCGTGTCACTGCTGCTTCCCGCGCCGGTGCGCTCTAGCCTCAAGTTGCATGCCCCTGCCCTGGTGCGGCATTTATGTTTATATGTCATGATTCCGAAGCGCGCTGAAATTAATATCGATTCTAGTTTTGGCTTGCCGCGAGCGTGCGCGAATGCCAATCTGAGGTAAAAAAGAAACCGCGAGGCGCCACCTGTCACCGGACACCGGCGCTGCCGCCGACGCCAGGTAACTTACGGCTTTTTGCCATAAGCTTCCGACATGTGATTGTGCGCAATGTATTATTTATAATGCAATCAACAATCCGTGCAACCGATTCAATTATCTTCATTAGATAAAAAAAACACTGTAACAGTAATTGTTCACCGATCAATGGATCATGAGTTCGAACGCACTAGAATACTTATTTTTTTCAATATCTGTAAAGTGTTTAAAATGCACATAAACTAATTATATCAGTCAATGGCAAGTAAATATATCCGTAATCCCTATTTTTTAAGCAAAAAATATGAATACATAATACTCCTGATAATCCGGGCTAATGTTAGGGAGAAGGGCACGAATTATTTAAAAAAACGGATAAACCAAATTATTAATTTTTAGTTGATTTTAAAATAGATGCAATACAGTAAAGTATATTTATTATTATGTTTTTTTTAAATTTATTATCATAAAAAAAATATTTATTTTGAAGCTTAATTTTAATTAGTTGTAATTTATTATCGCTTCACGAATTGCTTTTTACCAGAAATGGATAGATATATGCAACAGAAAGCTCTCGATTTTTAATTTTATTTGATTATCAATAATGCATCAGAACTTTTTTTTTATATTTTTACATATGTAGAGTACGCTCGGGATAAGGATGCCGGTTTGTTATTGTGTGCGTGTACATGTATATGAGAGGGAGAAGCGATTTAGCGTGTACTTCGTTGTCTCGCTTTCTCTTTTAAGGACAGTCGCTGATTCGTCAACGCTGTATTCATCATTAAAGTGCAGTATGGCACAGAAGTTCGATCTTCTCTAGTGATTTATTTTAAATAATTTTGTGTTGATATTGGTTTAACCCAGATATGCCCACTGTCCCATGGGTAGGTCACTAAACTCGTGCCACTGTTTTTTTTATTTATAAATGAAATTTTAAAAGAACAAAATTTCTTGGGCATATCTGGGTTAATTGATATCAAGGCTTCAAATATACGCTGTAAGATATTCGTTCTCTTACCCGTGGATTAAAATATTTTAATTATTTTTCCATTAATCCGTACGTTGTTGGTTTTTTTACACTAATCTCTGTAAGACTTAAAAAAGTTAATATTCTTATCGTTGCGCCAATGATAATATTTTAATTTATTCAATGGATCTAATGATTTAATAGAGTCGTCGAGCCATTAAACAATCTGCGAATAATTTCTTTCCCCATTTTATATTTTTTTTCTTTTGAAAAATAGCTAAGGACTTCATTATTTTTTTGACTAGTGAAAGATTTTGAATTTTGCAAATATTTAATTAATGACATCAATGCCTGTTTTTTTCGATTATATATTATATTTTTAATTGTCCGTTGAAATTTCCAACTTAGCTCAGATGTATGTATGTTAAATAAACATATATTTTCTTTTAAAATAAAAAAAAAAAATATTCTGAGCGAAATTGTTTTGAGCCACACAGTTCACGCACACAATAACAAACCGGAATCCTTATCCCGAGCGTACTCTACGACGTGTCAACATACATATAAGTAATGCTTATCTCAAGCAAATCTAACGATATCTATCAGTTCCCATTAGTTATGTTATGTAACAGAGAAATGACTGCGTCTTTTTGTATGATAGGGATGACTGGCGAAGTGAAAACCAAAGCAGTATTGCATACACGAAATTCTTTCTACAATTTCCATTCAGACATATTTTCCATTCACTAAAAATTTGTGTTAATTATTATTAATAATTAAAATAAAATACGTATTTGAAAAAAATGCGTGAAATGTATGTTTTAAAAAAACATTATTTAACATTTTCGATATTTTCGATCATAAAATAAATACATTCGCTTAATCTCAGGCAAATCGAACAATACCAAGCAGTTCTTAGTAATTCTGTTGTGTAACATCCCTTTTTTATGATACGGATGGCTGGCGGAATGAAAAAGCAAGTATTGCATACAGAGTATGCTTTACTGGAAATTGGTATTCAATTAGAAATAAGTAAGCCTCAATAATTATATATAAATAAAAAACGTATTTGAAAAAAATCGCAAAATGAACCTTTTTATAAAAATCGCTTTTCATTGGAAAATAATGCAATGTTATTTTTTGTTGCTTAAGATAGGTTGTACTAGTTGATAATATATAATATTGTTCACAGATGATTTATATTTTAATTTTTTAAGTAATTAAATATTAAAAACATATTTTTTTACTGTTTTAACAACTAAATATTATTGCATTTTATTACCTCATATCATTGAGAGTACACAAAAATATGTATAACATAATTTATTAAAAATGCAAATCAATTTTTTTTAATTGCATATGTGAAACCAAATTATTTTGCATTAAAAGGGTTACGTAGTATCACGTACTTTTTATTCTATAATATTTACATAAGCATTTATAACTTATGAGTAGAAATTAATTACTATACGAGAGATGAATCTTTCGAAAATAAATATTATTGCGATGTTCTGAAATTAATATTAAACGTGCAATAATTTAAATAAATCTCATCCCAATCACAAAAATATGTTTTTAAGAAAAATATGTCGCATTTTTAACAAACAATTTACAATTTTCTACGCACTCCTTTCTCATAAGGTTCTTTCGGATAATCGTAACGAACAAAAAATAATGAGTAATATGTTTTATTGGAATAAATTTCCGGGTGGTGTAAAAATTATATTAATATTTAGGAAGCTTCCAGAAGCGGATATTTTGTCAAAAACAAAGGCGATATTTTGTCAGAGACGATGTTATTGTTCCAAAAAAAAAATATTTGGCACCTGAATGTTTCGCAAATATTTATTAAAATAATATACGGATTAAATCTGCTTATTGAATAATAAATACCTTGCACTTTTTCCACTCGTACACTAGACATTATCGCCTCGTCTATCGCGTGTCCATATATCGAAATTGCATTGTCCATTTCGCAATACAGCCTCGCTGTTTTGGCTGTTGTGTCGTTGACAGTGATATTGAATTGTACCGTTGGCGAACCGGTCTCGTTGGCCATATATGGATTATCTCCGTTCGCATTATGCGCTTGCCGCCATTGTTACCGGTAATTGCTGCATTATATTTCACAAACGTTCTAAGGATGCATATCGATCGAACACTTGTCTCTCTCGGCGACTAATCGATTCGTTATTAACGATGTTTTCTTACGAAACGTGGGCGACTGAAGTTAATTCCGCATAAATAGCCGTGAGATATAAAAAATAGTTATGAATTTTTGTTTCTATTTTTATATATATTTATATATATGTAAATCGAAGATCCGTCTATTGTTCTTGTGGGTTGAGCGCGAGCCGTTGGACAAAAAATGTATGCGACATTTTTTTTATTTGCGCATGTACAATGTTAGCTTATGTTTAACATAATGTCTCGTCATTTTTGTGCTTTGATTTTTTTTTTGATCGGATGTTTTGAATTGTTTTACAGTTAGTGTTTGTTTTATTTATATACTGACGACGGTGACTCAAATACCTGATCGTGTAAATTTATTTAGAAGCGAATTAAGTTTTAGATTATTTACTAAACTAAAACTGTCGATATTTAAAAAAAATATTTACTCATAGATCTGTCTTGTTTACTTTGATGCTCAGTGTTGCCATATAGTGAATTTGCCCAGTAAAAACGCTCGATTATTTAGCGTTTATATTAGTGAGAATCGGATAAAGTACATCTAAACCGAATTTTGACCAATAGGAGAGGGCAAAAAAACAATTATCCCTTCTCAGAAGTCAAAAATCCACGTCAAAAGCAATAAAATCGTGGCGTCGCCGTCGCAGTGGAAACGCTCGTTACCGAGCGTTTCCACTGCGACGGCGCCGACACGATTTTATTGCTTTTGACGTGAATTTTTGACTTCTGAGAAGTGATAATTGTTTTTGCGCCCTTCTATTGACCAAATTTCGGTTTAAAAATACTTTGATCTTCTTTATGTGTTGGCTCAGTTTATATTTTTGATTTGACTGAATTGTCTTTAAAGTAGTTTTACTATATCAAATACTTTCTAGGGTAACTTGCCTTTAATAATTTAATGCAGATAAATGATCACTGAGTAATTGTATTAAATTAATACTATATTACGTTTAATCTTAAATACAAATAATATTATTAATATCACATTTATCTCGTATTCTCGATAAATGTATTAAGACATCTAATGCTTACATTGAATTAGCATTTAAAATCGTTCCATTTCACATTATTATTAATTGACGCAGTCCAGTTTTGCGATAGATTGAGAAATCAAATTGCACAATTAAAACCACAATTTGCATACATTTCGCGCTCAATACCAAGATACAACGTGGGCATAGAAATTCACATGTGTGTACTATATATAAGTGTTAATCTACATAATGTTTTCCGATCTGAATTATTCGCTAGTTGATGTTTTAGTTTTATTGTGTGCTGCTCACATTAGCCGCGTCATGACAACGACATTTTGCATAACTGTTTTGCGACTATTTATATACGCGTGTGTTTTCTAGTATTTATAAGTATCAAATTCATGCATATCAATACTCACCCACTACCACCCCCGAGCCACGACCACGTAACCAGCTTGTTGACAAACAAGGGCTATTAACTGATTTAAAACATAGATATCCAACTCTATGTACTGCAATGTGTTATATATAGAGCAATGGTTTCCAAAGTCATGGGCGACAATCTACTATTATACATTATTACGTTGCAAAAATGTATAATTATTTTGTAATTAATATATAGGACGGAATAGCGTAGTCCGTAACGTCTCAGACTAGTAACTCTAAGTTGCGGGTTCGAGCCCTGGCGTTATTATTAAAAAACATCTATTGATTATAAATTTTACAGCACATAATAGTTTATAATTAATAATATAGATGTCACCGATTCCTAGATTTTCAGTCTGGTGATTAACACAATACTTATTTGTGAGTATTCATTACGTCTGATTGACTTACTCAGTTGGTACAAAATATCACATTTTGCAACAGTATTTTTATTTATAAAAATTTGCAGCATTTTACATATTTATCAAAAAAACCTTATTACTTGAATAAATATTATTTAATAAATAAGTCATCTTAAGCTATGGACTCTGTTAATATATAAAGATTTAACAAATAAATTAAATTAATGCATAACTAAAAATTATGGGAAGTTGTTATATTTTTAAATATGTTTTATTTGTAATTATCTTACAGTGAAAATTTTGTTATAAATTGGTGGATCTCAAAAAATCTTGATATGTCTGAAACACGGCGTTTCTTCTCAGTTTTTTCTCAACTCTAAGCTTTCAGATTCAAAGTTTATCAGTTATAAAAAGTTCATTAGTTATATGCAAAGTATTTTTTCATTTCTTATGCTTGTGCTCACAGTAAGCAAATGACTCAAATTATAAAATATGGTATTATATTACAGAATATTATAATTATTCCATCAAGGAAAGATTCATTGATTTTATTAAATTAAAACAGCACACTGAAGACGTTTTAAAGCTTGTTGAATTCACGCTGTTTTCATTACATTTCTTGTTATGCCTGTACTACACTCTCTGGAAGTTGGCCAAGCTCCGAACATTGTCGGCAAACGGACCGAAGTCGGAGCTGCTCTTTCGAGCGCGAGCGGTGAGATACTTTCCCTTTCGCTCTCTTGCGTGCTAAGCGACGACAGTGAGAGAGATAATGATATGGTTTTTCGCAAACTGAGATAGAACGAGTAACTTGGTTCAATTTCAGTATGCGCGTAGGCGTCCTATGGTTAACACGCATGTCGAGCGCTGCATCGTGGTCACGTAGTCAAGTTATAATACCACATGCTTATCGGGGACTTCAACAGACTCTTACTGGCATCTTTGAATATTTTAGGGCACCAAAAGGGATTAATTATATTTTTGATATTATATTCTTCTAACAGATATTTTTATTATATTTTTTTTTCATATAAAATAAATCTTTAAAAAATAATTAGTGGTACTTGATTTTGTTAAAAAAATTGTTTCGAATATCCTTATGTATTTTCCTAGATCGGTTTATATAAATGTCACACCATAACGAATTCTTATTTAGAATCGATGGCGACAAATTCTAGGATAGTCACAGATGTAGTGTTCGTTTTTTGAAGTATAATTTTAATGCCTTATGGCATTTTGCAAAAGCCGACAAAGATTTTGCGTAAATTGAATATTTACGACCGAAAAGTTTTCACTGATATTGTATTGGTGAGTGCCCACACAAACTTAATAAAATGACAATTTAAAAATTGCGATTATTTGGTGCATTTTTTGATCGCGCGCAAATATGCCAGCTGTACGTGACAGAAGCTGCCATCCGGACGTCATTCACGGCCGCCGTCCGGATGGCATATGAAATTTGTGGCAGTGTGGTCGCTTACTTGAAGTCGTAGGTCTCGGGTGACTTCAGTTGTAACTTCGGTTCGGATAACTTACAGAGAGTGTAGTGCAGACATTACAGTCCAATTTTTTTCTGTTCTATTCGTCAGATGGAAAATATTTTTGAGTTGAATAGTCAAATGTATCTGTGTCTCAGACGCCGAGACACGATCCTATTACCACGAGCTTCCTAACAAGCCCTCGCAAAAATCCATATTTCAAGATTTAAGGAATATAGAACCATCTATAGAGAAACGCTTAAAATTACCATCACTCTATAGCATTCATACAATGACGAAAATTAACTTTTCAACGTCGCCAGGGCTGTCGTAAGCAACTTGTGCCTTTGTAATTTTTAATAACATTACGGTCGTATATTACGCCAAAGTACTTTGGGACTTAAGGATCAAAGAAGCATTACAATACTCAGATGTATTCCAATGCAGTGCGTTAGCAGATGCATTTTTGTGGAGGAAAATGAGTAAACAGGAGCTCAAAAAAATAGAAGCAACTAAAAGATTTTTTCTGCGTCTCCATAGTATAGAACGCTCGGTAACGAGCGTTCCCACTGCGATGGCGACGGCACGATTTTATTGCTTTTGGCGTGGATTTTTGACTTTTGAAAAGGGATAATTGTTTTTTGCGCCATCCAATTGAGCAAAATTTGGTTTATATGTACTTTATTCAATTCTCACTTATATCATATATATTGTTAAAAAAAGTCTTAATATAAACGCTTAATAATCGAGCGTTTTCATCTCGATGGCATGATTTTATTATTATACTTTTAACCTGGAGTAAAAATATACTATATGGCAACACTGAGCAGCAAAGAAAACACGACTTATTATCAAGTAAATATTATGAGTAGATATTTTTAATAATTTTTAATGCCTAATTGAAATATTTTTCATAAAATATTATTTCAGAAAATACGTCACAACTAATTTCTGTGTTTATTTGTAGCATAGAAAGGGTTAACTCGTACCTATTATTATGTATTCAATAGATTAAATTACGATGTTAAAAAATATATAAAATGCCATTTTTGTCATGAGGCCCGGAATCATTGTTTTTCCATGAAAATTAAAAATCGTTATAGCTTTAATAGGACTAAATTGAAATGACAAGTTGGATAAAATAAAGTAGTAAACATTCAGAGTATTGACTTTTTAGTTTGTTATATATATTAAACTTTGTTTTAACATATTTAAGAGCATTTCTTCGGCGTACCACTCGATAGCTCGCGGCTCTTCGCTTACGATTCATTACTTCTCACCCAAAAAATTAAAACCGCGGAAGGGCTCCGTAAATTACCGAAGCCGTAAAATTGCACACTCTTAAAAAGTGCTCCAATCCAATTTCGGACACGTCCGATTCGCTACCGGTCCAGTTCGTCAGTACCGGTTGGCGACTGGTAAAATATAACCGGTCGTCGCATCGCAACGCCGATTCAATTAACGTAATTTACGGCGGCCAGTTTTAGTATACGTGAGCTGTTCAAAAAATTTCCGAACTTTTATTTTTATTTTTCAGGGACTACTCACAATTTACTTTGCAGTTTTAGAGGGAGAAACCGTTATTTTTGTCGGAATAAAAATCGGAGCCGAACCAAAAAAAATGTTTAATTTCAGTCCGGTCCATGTTCACAAAAAATACAAAAAAAATATTTTGAACAAATTATAATTTTTAATGAAATATTTCAAGCATCTAGTGAAACATCAGAATTTTTTAAGAAGTAAAGAATTCGCAATAGAGGCACATAGGCTTCCTATTTCTACAGATGTGGACATTGAATTTATATTAAATATCTTTAACCATGTACAAATATTAGACAAAAAAAAAAACATATTTTGGGAGGAAAATAAAAATACATATCATCATATATACAAAATGGCAATGATGGTTTAAGGAGCTCCAGCAACACAACTTAGTGTTGAAATAGATTTTTCTTTCTTAAAGTTTATTTTGCGAGACAATCGAAATAATCGACCCTCCGCCACATACTTAAAATTATCTGAATACAGAAGATAGCCTGAATTTTTAAATAAATAACATGAAGAGTAGAAGGCCCTGATTGGACCCTTGAGGAACCCCCAAATAATATAAATAATATCTACAATATTATTTAATGTGAATATACTAATCAGCAACATAATTTTCCGTTACTCAATTACAAGTATATGTTTTTAATAGTAATTTTTACACATCCAGATAATAATTAAATATAGCAATGCATTTTGTGAGATTAAAACCATCAATATTAAAACTACATAAATAATTAATCAATGAACTGTTTAATTAATCTCAAAATTAATAAATCACTGAACATACCTTGGGTGTGATAAATTTGCCTAACCATTGCAAATGTTCGGTAACTTTTTGAACAGTCTATGTGTACATAAGTGTATTCGAAATAATAATTATTTTTATTTACACGTTTCGGCTGTAAATTTGGTCGATTCGCCTAATTAATTGCGTGTCGGTCGTAAACAAAAATAATGCGAGTGGCACTCGGACACATTTCGTACGGCTACTGGTTTTTACTCTCCTTATCCGAAACGGCCATCTCTAGATCGCAATGCAGATAAAAACGAGTATATTCGTGTGCCGGACAAAGATCGGCCAAAGAGGAAGCGTTGTGTCTCTCTTTGGTTCTTTGTAAAAAGATAGAGATCATAAGGGATAGATTTGGTTAGTTAGTTTCGCAGATGAAGTAATGATCGCGGTTCATAATAATTATCATACTATCGAATCTGAGCGGATTACAAATCGCAGTTTCTCATTTTAATAAACGCTTTTTTTTCAACTGTTAATATTGCAGGTGTACAGGGTGTATGAAATAAAAATTAATTATTATTTATTTGCCTTTCTTCGTTAATCGAAATCATATTGAGCTTATCCTGAGGTTCACAGCTACATTATGATGTAATGTTTTTAAAATTATAATGAGGTTGTCGTTGATTGATATTGGCGACAAAAATATATATTTAAGAAATAGTTTCTCTATTCGTTTAAATGTAATGAGCTTAACCTTGACTTTTTCCAGCAAGTACAGTCGTAAAACCTGACAAGTAAATAAAAATCGTTGTACAGAATAAATGTAAATATTTATTTACTTAATGATTTTTTTTATCGTCGAAAAAATATTAATGGTTAACATATACTCTATATTCTAAGGAAATAATATTAAAAATTCAATTTGCACTATTTTAGTACAAACATGAAAATATGGAATTAATGAAGATATAGAAATATAGAAAACAAAGAGAATTAGTAAGATCCTCTTATTTATCTCATGATGTTTTCATTATAATCATTTTTTGAGTTGCTTTTAGCTACAATATAATTTACGAATTATTTTTTTAGACGCTTTTTTACTATTTGCTATTTTGCAGATTTTTATAGCACACTTATATAAAAATAATGTAAGCAAAGTGGCACTGATACTCAATTTACAATTATTCCAAGTAAATAACAGTATAGTATCTTAACCCAAAATAAAGGATTATAACATAATTAAATGATTAAAATAAAATTAAAATCTTGATTTTTTTTTAATTCCAAAAATTTTAATATACTGAATTATATGCATAAATATGCCTCAATATTAACATATATTATACTTACAATGATTTAAATCTGAGTATTTATATTATTATTTATATTAAAACATGGTATACTTCTAACAAATAAAATATACACATGCACATAATTGCTTTGTAAATACGCATTTATAATATTCGGGCATTTCATCTGATTCGAGTTATTATCCAGTTATTTTAAACGTCCATAAAAAAAATACCACAATATATTTCTACATTCAATAACATCAATACAAACACCACATAATGTAACTCTAAGTGGACTCTGCAAATATATGCGCAAACTTCTCGGAAAACTGAAACTGACTTGTTAAATTGATTATGATTGGCATTTTCCGCGAGAGTGTGTCATCGATGAGATGTTTCAAGATTAAACCGCATTGTAAATCTGTTGCGAAGTGCAATTTAGATCAATAATGACTTCGACTTTATCGAGAATGCCCTTTTTTAAATGTAAATTGGCTTGTAATATGACGCGCATTATATTCACCCATACTTATTCTTCTGGGTAATAATGTATGAAAAGAGTAGTAATGCAATTATAGTAATTCTGAGACAGTATAGTTGACACAAAAATTGAGACAATTCTCGGCTACGTTGTGAAGCGACGAACAATTAGACTGTCGTGACGGTGAAGTTTTACCAATAATCTTCTGAACACGTCTCGTAAGGGTTTTGAAATCATTTAATGGTTGGCAAAACTCCAAATTAAATTAATAAAAAAATCTTAGTGTTAACAAGATTCAGAAATAAAAAATCAGATCTAAAAGAATTTCCTTCCATCGACTCTTTAATTGCTTAGCAAACTACGACCCACTGTCTATTTTAATCTGGCTTGAGAGCAAAGAAAAGATACTACCTATATAAACTCTTTAAAATTTTAAAAGTATGCGTTATACCGTGGAGTTGATGTGTTTAGAGATATATTAATGTGGTGCTCCAGTGTGCTCCAGAAATGTGTCCCAATATATTACATTTAATCAATTGCTAGAAGTGTCGAGCACATTGTGAGTAACATCAATAGCCAATTTAATAGCTTTGCTATTAAATTGGCTAATGATACTATTACTTAGGGCATTCGAACCGGGTAGCACAGGAACCGGGTACCCGGTTACCCGCCATGTTTTTCATGGAACCGAAAACCGGGTATTTTTTACGGGTATCCGGTTAATTTCATTTAAGAAATTTTTTCCATTATTTCAAATTAAATGGAAGAGCCGAATCGGCGTTCTTAAACGACAAACGTATTTGAACGACAAAAAAAGGGACAGCACTTAGCGACCTATAGATTTCAAAATAAGCGAATGCATAGATAAGGATTATTTTGAATCTCTACCTACATATAATACAAATAATAAATACAATCATCTAATTTTTTTTTGTAATTTTAATAAAATTTATTTCCTCAGTATTTTTCATGTGCAATTTGTATTATTATTATCAAATATGTGTTAAAATAAATATTTCGGTTTTGTACTGTTACACATGTATGTAGTATGTAAGTATATGTATATATGTACCTACCGATGGAATGTAAAAATATTTTGATTGAGTAAAGTATTAATAATTACATAATATATTGATTTTATTTCAATACCTTATTTTTTTTTTAAATAATATTAATTATTAAACTAAAATTAAATATATCACGTCATATTCAATCAAATATTCAAATATAATAAAAATTGGACTCTTAACGGCTTACAAAAATTACCCGGAACCGAACCGGGTACCCGGTTCTTTTCCGAAAAATATCCGTATAACCGGGTAATGAATTAGGCCGGGTATTTGGATGCCCTACTATTACTATATTGATGATGAAAAAATTATTTGATTACGAATGATGTACTTTGACTTTATTTTCCAAAAATGTCTGTTTTCTTAAGGCGCTTTGTGAAATTGCGATTTTTTCGGGTTTTAACCGGACTGAAATAGTGTGAATTTGCAGCCAAAACAGACTGATTAATTAATTTACTGTGACTAAAATGATCATCCATCAACAAGGCAAAAAAATAGCGTAAAGAATGAGATTCACACACACAGCCTTCATTACGACCAGAAAAAAACGCATAAATTTTAAAAGTTCTTACTGTAAATATTCTCCGTCATTGAGAGAATATTTCTTTGTTGCGAAACGGTCACGGATATAATAAATCACCGGATCAACATGATTTCCGTTGCAATGCAATACGACCTTGGACAATGCCCATCAAGCGAATGTCGCTTACTAAAGGCGTGTACCTATTTCGCCATTTTAAGAAACGACTGCAGCAATTGGCTTAATGATAGCAAGCTTTGCATACCTGGATATGTAAGCCTGGACTCCGATGAGGACCTCCCACGGCAGTCACAAAAGCCACTCGAAGAGACCAACAGCAGCTCCGCCAACCGCGGACACACTCTCGCTATCAGCTTCTTCACCATCGCTCGGAAAATATACTGTCGCTGCCACATCTGTCCACTGACATCATCTCTCCGCCAGCTTCTGCACCACCGCTCGTAGAAAACATCTCGCCATTTATCGTCTGTCGCAACATATGTATATATATAATGTAATAAAATTCTCACTGGCTACGAAGTTATCACCAAAATAATGAGGCACATAATATTATATTAGCTTTGTTTTATTTTTCAGATGTAATTAAAACTTTTTGGATTTAATTTTAACTGCAACCTTTTTTGGTATTCTATTAGCTAATAGCTTACAGATTAACTGAGATTATTTTTTTCCGCATTTGCAGTTGAGCAACCTTTTTTAAAATCTACCACAAATTATAATATTACCGTTGTGATTAGCTATTGTGCGAACCAATCTAAAAATGTTAGCCCTTAGACGCGAAAAATTACTATATACTATCTTAAATAGTGGCGACACCATTATAAGAAGATAATAATGTTATATACTTTTATTTATAAATTATAAAACTAGAGCTAGTTTCAATTCATCTTAAATTTAAATTCATTAGAATAAATGATTTTTACTCAAGCTTGAGTTCGAGCTCGTAACAAAATATATGGCCATACGTTTGCAGATTTTAAAAGACTGAAGAAACTCACAATGCAAAATATTGTTACTGCTCTAAATGTATGTATATTTAACAGTAATAAATATACATGTTTAATCCTTACAGATTTATACTAAACAGATCTGTATCAGCATCCTACAAAATGTATTGAAATCCACATTATTTCCCAACAATTCGAACGTATTCAAATAAACGCATATTCAGCGTATCGATTTCCATGGATAGATTTATTTATTTCGCCATCTGATTCAGTACATAATGGTAGTGCAGAAAATGCACATAATATAATCGTGTACGACATGATTCCGTCCGTTTTAGATTTCCATCTCTACCGCCGAGTACGGTAGGCGCAATAAATATGTACCGTCACGATCGGAACATGACAGGCCGGCATCGGCAATACGATCGTGATTGGGCTTTAAAAAGAATATAATAATTATCTACGAGTGACAACCCTTATCGGTCGCGTTCAACACAGTGTCGTTTAGCGCTACTCTAATTGGAGATCCGTGAGTTACGCGCGCTCTCGAGAAAGTGCATGAGAACGACGGGCATTAGATATTCGAATAGCGTATAGAATAAATTTTAAAATAAGACAATGTATATGTACAAGTATGCCGCTTTAATTTTAAGATTATTTTTAATAAAATTAGAAGAAAAAAATATTAAAAATGTATTCAAATAAATCACTGTGTAGTAACGTTTTTATGCATTTAAGTAATTTTCGGTTCAGTTCTGGTTCGAACCCCTGGCTAATTATACCGATCCATATTTTTGTCGAAATTATTGTATAGTGTACTGATCTACGAATTTTTTGAGTCGCGTCGACGTGTATGCTTGATAAAATATTTTTATTATTTTATACTATCCGTATATTATATTTTCGAAAGAGTGTAAAATATGTTCCTTAACATCATATGAATAAATGATTTTAATAATATTTAAAATGATGTATTTAAGAGTAATTAAAATAAATATATTATGCACGTGTTGGTATAATCGATTGTGTGCTATTAATTCTCGTATCAAAACTGTGATAATGTTAACGGGCAAACGCCAACGCTCATGATAACATAGTCTTTGTTGCTCATTATTACACATAAAATATATACACATATTTTTCTCCACCGCAATATATCTATGTTATTTTATTTAATGTTGTATTTTCATTGTTACAGAATGGCTTCGTAGAATGTAACCACGAACATTGTCCTGATGTGAAAAATTGCTATATGCAAATGCGGAGAGAAGGATGTTGCGTTAAATGCAAAGGTATTATTGTTATATAAAATACTATATTATTAATTAATAAGTATGTTTAATAATAAATAAAATTACAGGATGTCTATACAATGGTATTGTCCATGATAGCGATACAGAATGGACCGAACCTGGCGATCCATGCAAGATCCTAAGATGTGAAGCTGGAGTCGTTACTGAAGCTGAAGCTCAATGTTACACGCCTTGCGAACATCCTAGACCACCTCTTCCAGGACAATGCTGTCCATCTTGCCAAGGTTAGTTATATTTTTTTTTTAGAAATACATATATAACAAACATCTTGAATCAAATCCTTGCGTGTCGCCAATCATTAAAGCTATCGTTTAAAAATAATTTTAATAGCCTCTAATTTGAATATTAACATTAAACGAAATTATAATAAATTGTTTGGCGTGTTATTAAATACTAAAAATATTTTTTATTGTTTTATTTTTATGTGAGCAGGGTTGTCCGTTTTTTATTGGTAATAAATAAATCACTGTTGGTTTGTTATTATAAATAAAACAAAACGTGTTATTTACTCAGTCACGCTAACCATTATCGAATTAATCGGATTGGTTCGAAATAACGAGGCCTTAACTTGTGTGTATTAATTTTTGGGTTTAACAATGTGTTTTTTTTTTCAATCGGATTCTTTGAGCCGCTCGAGCGCCGACATAATACATTATGTCTTTATTATTTTAAAATATGATAATAATAGGTTGTTATAATATATACATATAACCATTTATACAAAAATTCATATATAGTTCTGTAAAATTTGACATTATAAATGTGCCATCAATTTTAATATCACTCATTTTTATATTTAATTTGACACCAATCTGATTACATTACCCAGAAGTATTTTTTATTATTTAAAATTATTTATATGCAATACAGGTTTGATTTCATTGCTTCCATACCACAAAAACTTTCCATTTTGACAATACATGCCAAAAACTGGCTAAGTATTGCATAAATATTTTGATGCTATGCAATAAAAAAAATAGTTATAAATATTTATACTGGAAAATAGCTAGTGAAGCACCTGAAAGAAATCAAGGCACAATGATATTAGTTGTGTCAGCAACTAGAGGGAGAAATGTTACAGTTACCAACTTTTTAACGTCTTATTAAGTTAGTCATATAATTATGATTGGCACCATTCGCAAAAATAAAACATTAATTCTATCCATATTGATCGAAATAAAAAGCAACCAGTTTATACATCGAATTTGCATTTATCCAGGATAATATTTTAATGACATATATTCCTATAAAAAATAAAGAAGAATTATTCAGCACATTCTTTATAAAACTAGAGAGCTATCTGGCGATTCTTAAAAAAATTCAGTGTTTTTTTACTATTAAAATAAATGGCACAATACAATGTCAGTGAAGTTTCCATAAATGATATGAAAATAATATCTAATTTTAAACAATGATAGGTATAAAATTTTCCATCTAAATAAAACAAACAAGCAAATTACATTTCTGCCCCCCCCCCCAAATGACGTTCCTGTTCTTGAAATAGGACACCTGAATCAATTACAACTTTTGTGGGATGTATGAAACACACTATTCTTTAGTTTACAATCAATATTTCAGTGATGTTTTTGCTAAAGAACAGCGTTTCCCAACCTTTTTTGGCTCGCGTACCACTTGGTAGTACATCACGCTTAATTGTACCACTTCGTAAAAATGATTGTACTTCGGGAAATTTGTTATTCTATTTGCATTATAAATTTTATAGGGTGACTTATTTCCCAGAACTCAATTTTTTGGTACGAAATACCAAAGGTTTTATTTTTTCTGGTAACAATGAGACATTTGAACTTTACATATCACAATATTTTTTTTAAATAAAAGGTTCCGAAGCTCATTTCTTGTCGAAATTCAAAAGCAGGACATTTAAGGAAGTATTTTTTTACCAACTAATTCTTATTAAAAAAATTACATAGAATTATATTAAATTATTTGTATTAAAAAAAATTAAATGCGCCGCAGGCAATTTTTTTCTAAAAATTACTGATATTAATAGAAAATATTTGTTTATAAAATTAATTAAACACAGTAAATGTAAAAAAAATTCTGAAGAAAACGAGACAATTTACACTTTCATTCTTACAAATTTACAGTAGCACCGCAGGCGAAATTTTTTTTTAACTATAATAATATTAATGAAATTGTATTTAAAAATATTTTTATTACCAAAATTTTTTATTTATTATAGGAAATAATAGTTATGAAAGTGTTGCTTAAGATTAAAATACATTGTTATCAAGCTATAAGTTTAATTTTTAAGCAAATTTTACGATAATATAAGCACAATAATACAAGCAAAATAAATTTAATGAGATCCTTTTGCTTGTTTCGAAGAACATAATTTTTTGAAATTTGGTTCAAAAGATGTAAGATATACCCTTAAATCTACACCTGCGTCTAATTTGTTTCGATACTTATTTATTAAAAAAACATATAAAAAAAAAATTTCTTTCTACTAATTCCATACAAGTGAACGGTAATAAGAATTTGAGAGCTTTTTCAGAAAGTTCATCATATTCTTTATTGATGTTAATCCAAAAATTAATTTGATTGTTTTGTTCGAATTTTACTTGTATAGTTTTGTCACTTGACAAGTCTATTAATCTTTATCTTTTATTGATAACGATGAAGCTTTTTCTAAATTTTCTGCATAGAAGGGGTTTAAAATCCAATTATTATCTTTGTTTTCGGGTTTGGGAAAATAATCCATGAAAAACGTTTTTTTTTCTGTTAACTGAACTATTATATGTTCTCGTAAATCTTGAGACAAGCTAACCTTATTTTCAACTAAAAAAGTATGTAGAGTTTCGAATACTTCCGGTTGATTGTTTTCGATACACTTGTTCCAAAAATCTAATTTCTTAATCATACTTTCAATTTTATCATTAACATTAAAGATCGTCATCGAGCTTTTCTGAAAAATTACATTTAGGAAAAATACAATAGATTAAATGATATTTTTATGATTTTTTTACTTTTTATGTTCGCCATTACTGATTATTTTTCACGTACCACTATCCACTTGCGTACCACCGGTGGTACGCGTACCACATGTTGGGAACCGCTGCTATAGAATATATCATGGAATGACATTTTTTGCTGGTTAATCTATTAGCGAATATTATCAATATATGCAACCAGATTTAGCATTATTTAATTTTAGACATTCAATAAAATATATAATGTTTTATTTTTTTAAATACACTAAAAAAATTTTACGAATATATGCAAATAAATAGTGAAGAGCAAATGCTTTTATTAACTAGTAATAATTTATTGTATTATTTAACATATGTTGCGGCAAAATATGGTATATTTTTTTCCCGAGCAGTGGTGGAAAAACTGGCGGAAGGATTATGGTCCTCGGAGGTCTCGTAGTTGTGGCAGTGGCCGTTCCTCTCTGCCTTGATCGTCTCTGGGAGTACCTCTCTGATCGTCTCAGGCCGTTTCTGACCGTATATGCTTGTGTGGTCCATCGTCTGCCCTTCATCCCTTGGAGACAGGCCTTAAGTATCATAGCTAATGAAAAGTCTCTGACGAATCATAACCATGTAGTGAAATATATCCACGCCTCTAAAATGTGACCTTTTTTGATGGACATCTTTCGCAGGTCGAATTGTGCAACGGAACATATGTGACTTTATGCTACTTCTTATCATCCGGTGATATATAACCAAGAAATATTCTTTCTTTGCATCGGAAAATAATTACAACGTGCTATTTATGTGTTACCTTTTTTCCCTGGACGTAACAAAGGCTTTTGTGTGGTCCGTTTATTTACATCATTCAATTTTAATAAAATCATGTTCGATAATTTAAATCATTTTATTTTATTATTATATTTCCTGTATATTATTTAATTAAAAAATGTATATTGTAGCAATTTTATAAATATTAAATTATTTAATTTAATAATTAATAAAATTGAATAATTAAATGTCTATTAATTAATTTAATTATTTTTGTCGTGGTTACGGTGATTAAATGCGCGAGTTTCAAGAAGAACCCCTTATATTTTTTTAAAATATATTTTTGTGGCAAAAAAATTAAAAATTATTTTTTTATTATAAATATTATTCTTTATTTGATGTTCTTATATTTTTCACATTATCAAATATATTTAATAAATCAAGAAATGAAGTATAGTGCTTACTCTATTTTATATCATCTAACATACGCATATTTTGATAACATAATCTATAACTAGAAACCGTTCTATAAAAAACAATGTCATATAAATATGTACATATTTCGATATTTTTATCGTCTGTTTTTTAAGTGATTCGTGATTATTGGCACCTAATTTAATTTTGATTGATCAATGCCTATCAAAGTGATTTTTATTATTCGATTTGTAATAAAATTAAATTCATAGAACATTTTGCTTGTTCGTAACTTCCTTGCCATAAATATGGTAGCAGTTTCTCTTTTCGCACATAATAAACAGATCACTAAACGAACTTCGTATTTGGCGAGATTAAGAATTGATAAATCTGCTTCAGAGCACGAACTTTAAACGCTTTAATTTTTCATGCATTTTATAACAAATAAAATCTTAGATGTCACCTTTAACAGCTTAATAATTTGTTGTTCGCGAGTTTGCGTTCTCACCGCGCGTCGAGGTCTTTTTACATTATCGTTTTAAAATTTGCGGTTTTCACAGGAAATTAAAGAAAAACTGCATCACGATAAGCCAGTTGCTGCATTATAATTTAGCTGATTGCTAATTTTCCGTCGCATTCAACAATCTACAGTATTTTTTTTTTTTCATATATTAATTTGAAAATTTTCCGTCGCATTCAAGGATCTAGTGTTTATTTTTTCGTATAACAATAATCGACATTTTCGCGGTCTAGCTTCGGGAAAAATTGTAAAAAATGAATTCCTCAGACTCATTAGTTGAAAAAACGGTCCATTAGGATGTCAAGTTGGGTTCTAATCGATTTCGGTTGTCTCCTGAGTGCGGCGTATAACTCAATCATCGGCCGATTATCCTTTTAAAAGCGTGGGACAAAGTCGGCATCTGACTTGTCGTCACGATCAATCCTGGAGAAGGTTGCCGCAGTAAAAGTGCTTTGTCATAATAGGGATTTTCCCATGAGAATATGTGTGTCGATGTACAAAGTTATTTGACGTAGAAAATAACTTACACGATATTGTTTTAAGTATTATTATATATTAAAAAGTATTTTTAAAGTGATTATATATATTTTGCAAGATCATAATAATTTAATTGAAGTAAGCCATAAAGTTTTTTGCTCTTCTTTAATTGTTACTAATTTAAATGTAACGCTATTAATATAATAATATTTATTTTAAAAATGAATGAATTTTTGTGGCATAGCATATGTCTGGTAGCCCTGAAATTTAAAAGCCGAAAAAACGACCTTAAAATAATCTACAACATACACACATAATACATAAATATAGCGCCAAACAGCCACAATCAATAAACAAAGGTTAAAAATTGAAATAAAAGGCGCGTCCTCAGACCGCAATAAAAAATGACTTCATGCTTATCTGCATAGTCCACGAAAAAATGGTGCAGACGAAAGAGGTTAAGGAACGAGAAGCATCAGAAAAAATATATGATGGCATCATCATTTTCAGTCTTGGAAGGTACCCCGCAGTCTGGTGGTATCTTATACCGACCGCAATGTTTGAACAACTCTGATTTATTGACCCATTAACCGCGGCTCGCTTCTAGTGTTTCGACGTTAGGTCAGAGAATATAATCCATTAGCGTCTCCTTATTTTATTTTATATCAAAATAAAAGTAAATTATAATATACCTGTCGTCGTTGCTACTAAAACAACATTGTTCGTCTCGATGAAAGCTTCGTTTTTCGATCGTATATTCATTTGAAAGGCTTTATTGCGTTTGCGAATCGAAATCATATATTAACACTTTTTTATGGACGCCGTTTAAAAAGCTGAGAATGAATAAATCAACATTTTAATGTAATCTGTTGTTGTATACATATACATATATCTTAAGAGTATATAATACAAATACATATAAATGTCTGATATTAAATCTATTCAAAACAATGGTATCACTTTATGAATATGCTTTAAAGCTGAACCTATATCTGTATGCTAATAATATTTTTGTTAAGCCACACCTTCAATTTCCTATATCTATGAATCCTAGGATTAGTATGGGAAATCTGAACCTTATTTAGCTTATATCTTATAGTATATTATTTATTGTAAATATTAAATGCCTACACCTCATCGTTCTGCAATTTCGTTAAGTGCATCTCGTGACGTTTTCATGAAAGAATTGCACGGCGCCATTGCCAACAAAGCCAGGTGAAAGGATATTCACCTAATCCAAGGCTGATCATGGAGATCGGTTAGATTCAGAACCAGGCCATGTATTGGTCCAGAAGAGCTTCTGATATTGGATCCGATTGATCGAGCCACCCAATATAATAATTTAAGATAAACTCTGCATTTATTTAATGCACAAAGTTCCTCAAACTAAAATTGTGTGAATCATAATGAATATTTGCCATAATAATGTGACAAAATGTCTATCATTATTATATTTTTAGCAAATAGTTTTAACTGACATTATTCAGTCGATTTTTTTTGCTTGTGTTTGTTTTTATGAAGGTCGTTTATTTTTTATGTTTACCGTTGTTTAACTTATTTTATTTTTAATGTATTAGTAAGAACTTAATCGTTGTATTCATACAAAATAAATTAAATGGCTCAATGCTTATTATATGATGCTTATGAGATTAAAAATTGCTTAAACACATCTTTAGAGCTGGCTAGTAAATATTTTCAAGCGACAGGTTATTAATTTGGAAGTAGGACTGAGATAATAAAATAAAAATATACGATTGGGTTGTACTCAGCAGCACTAAAATTTAAGGACACGTTTGGATCAATAAGTTTAAAATAACCCATGTTCAAAATTTAATTTATGATTTGTCGTATCGTTGTATCGTTGAATTAAAATGGCAATATTTTTTAATTAGACGTATTATAATATACAATGCGCAAATTATTTTGTCCATAGATCAAAAATAGATCTAGAATCGTTATTTAGCAGCAGAAATATAAATCATGCTTATGTGCGATGATCATATGCATAGTATTACTTAAAAATACTGTTATCTTTTGAGATAAATCGATCTAAACAATTGTTATTAAAATATCCATTTAATTAAATTAATTAAAATATTGCATAACTTTCAATTACAATTTTTTTCAGATGATTTTTTGTGTTACTTGCTTTTTTAAAGATATGATTTTTAAAGTATGTATCAGAATGGTGGGAAAAATTGAGATAATCGTTTTATCATTGTTCCTAATAAAAGTAACTTAACCATATTGTCGTTTTAATATCCATAATTTAGCCAATTGGTGATACAAATTGGTGATAGACTTACACTGTAGCTAGAATCTGTGCATGTTTTATAAGTTATTATTATTTAAGAAATAATTAAATGAAGTTAAAATGTGACTTAACTTATTTTACATATTCGTCTAGCATTGATTTACATATTAAATAATATTAACTTAATATAACACAACTATATGTTTGTGACAAGACTAGTTTTATGCAAACCCAATATAGAAGAAAGAATATTTTATCAATTTTCCTATCATGACGATAACTTACTGATTTATTGTTAGTATTTATGATATTTCAAAGATACAATTTTATTTAATAAATTTTAAGATAAATTAATGAAAATATTTCAGTCGATTTCTGTAAAAATTATTTTTTTATTATTTTTACTTACTATTTTAAAGATGTGATTTTGTATATTGTTTTATTTGTGATATTGGGATAACTATTTTTGAATTGATTTTAATGGAAGTAAGAATGGACCATATAAGTTACCGAATTGCAGTTTTAATATCCATATTTTAACTATTTAAAAATATAAAAAAGTGTTTCAAATAACTCGTTTTTTTTCGTAATGCATCAAAGATGCACTACGAAAAAATTGAACGAAGTTTAAATGTGACTTATGTGACCTTATTTGCCAAATTCGTTAGCACTAATTTACATGTTCAATGATATGAGCTGAATTTGCTATAAAACGTGAACTGATTCTCATATTTGTGTTAAAATTACTTTTATATAAACCAAATTTAGAAGGAAGAAAATTATAACAATTTTCCAATAGTCCAATATTGACAAAAAAAGAGATACAAATGATCTGATTGAAAAAGTCTAATTTTCCACAATGAAAATTGGATGTAAAGCCAAAACAGTTTAATAAACTATGCTTTTGGACATAAATAGATTAACCTTTTCCGATAATCTTATGCGAGATGTAAAATTGACATGTTAACATAAAAAAATCGCTGCATTTTATTAAGACGTCGGCAATTTTGCACAAAAGAAATTTACGTAAGGCAAAAAAACAAATAAAAATATAAGCACACCGGGAGAATAAACAATTAAGGTGTGTTTTTTGTTCGTTTTTGGTCCCGAACGGTAACAAGGCGGTCCGAGATGAAGAGGTCGGTGGGCGGCCCCATCTGGGGGGTCCCGGCAGATGAGCGCACCTGGGAAACGAGGAACTTCTCGGAAACTCGACGAGACCCTCAAACGTTCGACCCATCATCGCGGTATTAATTTGAAAATCTTCAATAGACGCGCCGAAATATGTGAACGATGATGACGCGTAATCATCGGGGAATTTCGTAAATGCCATGATGAAAAAAAATATTCGAATTTTTACTAATAGCTAAGCTCAAAAATATGTGCGTATCTTACTATTGACTAGCAAAGTCTTATTTTAGATACAATGAGAGTCTTTAAAAATTAAAATTAAAAAATGTTGAAAAAAATGATCTGGAAATAGCCAAAAATAATTTTGAACATATGTTCAGATTCTTTTTTAGAACCAGTAAATCCGTCTAAATAACGAAATATAGGTTTAAAAATAAATAAAATTGGTATGCCATTCTCATAAATTGTGTATATATTATATACACATATATAATAATAATTGTATTTATCATTGGTTATAAAATAATGTACTTACAATACAGATAATCATTTTTTTTAAGAATTGCTCAATAAATTTCGAATATCAGTACGAATTTTTTTATTACTAATGTAATTATTGTTAATAAGTTGTTAGTAAGCTCATAATTAATGAAAATATATTTAAAATAAAAATAAAAAAACAAAGATTAAGGACCTCCTAATCTCCGATTCATTCGATTGTACCTCAGTTTTTTATTGTTTACAGTGCATCTTAATTATAATAGAGGCAGCCCTCTTCCATCCGCTGGCAACCACTCGTTTATTGAAGAGAAATTTATGGTTTTGGCTTCGGAGGTGGGCACTAGCCTGAGGTATGGCTTATTGATTCTTAAGCCAGCGGGGGACGAACCTTAGCTCAAAACGAGCATCCAATCAGGGGACCGATGAGATAATTCCATCGACAAATTTATTATTGAAATCTTTGGGGAATCGGAGGCTTAATGCAGTGTTTACACGCTTAGATAAATCTCTATAATTTAATAACAAAAATATCATATAGATATATTTTTATCTCAAACTTAAAAATATACGTGCTAGAAGTAAACGACACTATAAAATATATTTTCACATTTTACCACAATGTATTGGCTATTATATCTATTTAACTTTAACACTATGATATTTATAAAATAAGTTAAATGAACTTTTTTATATAGTAAAATACTTATATAATAGCTAATTAGTTATATATTAAATAAAACATATACACATCACAACAGCTCTTATATTTTAAAATTTGTATCTACTACTTTTAAGCTTCTGAACGAAATTTTGCTATAATAAATTAATACAGTGCTACTGCTTCTCTTAAATTAATTGCAGTGCTTTTCTTAAATAAAGTTGTAGCATATATTTTAGTAAAATAGAATAAATAAAATTTATTAACAGCAAATTTTTATTTGCTAACAAGATAATCAAATCACATTTTTTGTTTGCGTTTCCAACATGTTATTTACATTATGTTTCGTTCCGCCATATTAAGAGTAATTTGTTTCTGGTAAAAAGGGATAAGGACCTCAGCCCCCGCGGCTGCTGACCACACAGCGTGTGTATCTATCTTACCTGTCCGTGTGTGCTTTTGGCACTCTCCGAACCCTCAATCATGCGGGCTCGTTAAATCATCATCTTAGAGTCCTTAGAGAGTAAAATTTATGATCAAGTTTTTATTTTTTGTTTCAGGATGCTACATAAACGGCCAGAAGGTTTCCGAAGGCAGAGACGCCACAATAACCGAAGACCCTTGTTTGAAGTGTCACTGTTCAAAAAGCAAATTGACGTGCGTCAAACGGGCGTGTCCTGTTCTTCCATGTCCTGTCGCTTTGCAAGTTACGCCGCCAGGGGAGTGCTGTCCCATTTGCGGAGAGGGAAAACTAGCTAAGATTTTCCCAGGTCAGTATTTTTTTTAATAATATCTATAACTCCAGGATCCGTTTCTTATATGCGAAATAAGAAACTACCGCTATCTTGTTTCTGTTTACGGTAATCATATAAGCTTATTATTTATTCAAATCATCGTTAGAGATAAGTGTCTTGTGTTTACAACAAATATTAAAAAAAAAAACTATTGCGATGTTATTATTTAAATTTTATCTGCTTTGCCTCGACTATATGAAAATGTACTCGAGAGCATTACTCTGACTCTGATGATTGCTATCATCCCTTAAAATAATTGTTAGATGCGCACGCTTTAAAATAAAACATTATATTCTCAATCTTATACTATGTAAAATTTATCGCTTTGTATGAACGGTGTATAATAATAAACGTAAACAAAGGAATTATATTTAATTATAATAATAAAAATAAAAATTGAATTTGCTCCGATTGAGTTTTTGTTATTTCGACCAATGAAAAATAAGCATTCAAATATAAAACAAGATGGCCGACAGTACCGTGACAACCGTTTTAAATAATTATTATTTATAAATAAAATTTTGCTACTAAATAAAAATTGAATTTGCTCCGATTGAGTTTCTGTTGTTTCGACCAATGAAAAATAAGCATTCAAATATAAAACAAAATGGCCGACAGTACCATGACAACAGTTTTAAATAAGTATTATTTATACATAAAATTTTGCTACGCGACAATAATTTTCATTAATTCGTCATTGGACTAAATATAAATAATTGGATTACTAATTAACTAGGTGTGTTATGACTATATACATAATGTGTTCAGGATTAGAAGAATACATTGATTAAATTAGATAAACAATCTTCGTAATGAAATCTTCAAATTTTGAATACCCGACGACGGGCTCGAGGCCGAAAAGTGAGTTTTTCTTTTTATATTACATAAATATTATCATTGCTTCTGATTTAAAGCACATATTAAAATTACGTTGTTTCCCTAGAAGAGAGTCGGCTCTTTAAATCAAAAGGTTGTTTGCTATGACAAAACTCTTATTGTGTTTATTTTAATCGAGTAATATTTACTCTGATATTCGCGTGTAGTGCAATTCAAAGACACTTTAACAGTCATTAAATTGAATGTATGACATATTAGATAATCTCAAAATAAATATCGATTTTTTGACTTTTATGTTTATTTTTATTTTAATGATTTAAAATATAATTTTCTTCATAAGACATAATTTTCTTTCACCTCTCAGTTAATTTTTAATTATTTGATGCAAAATATTCCGATCAAGGAATTGTTGCATCTTAAAAAAAATGATAGTCGATAGGAGCAAGGTCAGGAGAATAAGGTGGATAGGAAAAATTCTTGTTTTATTGTGAGTCAAATACGCCATTATCGTTTTATAAAACAATTCGACTTCTATTGAAAAGTCCAAGTTTTTTTTTACTTCCTCGTATAGCTAATCGAGATGATCACAATAAAAGCTTGATGTTATTATTTAGCCAAGCAAAAGAGCTTCGTAATCCACAGTCCCTTTACTAATAACTTTTTTCAGTGATCTCGGGCTTTGATGTAATTTTTGCTACTTGACCTTTAAATAATCAGTGTCTTCTACGTCAATAATTATTGTCTCATCTCCAGTTGTCAAATCCTCAAGAAAAGACCATCACCTCCAACATCTAGAAGCTCTTTGGATATGCGGATACGCACTTTTCTTTACTCAATTCGCTTGGAACCCATACAACTTGTTTCCAAGCCTTCCCAATATTTTGATATGTCTATGCACTCTTGAATTGAACTGGAGTAGTTTCTCGGCCAGCTGATAAATAGTTTTTTTTTTAATACATATAAGACATTCTCTATGAGCCGTATTAGCTCATTATTAGAGAAGTTTCAATACTTGATATGTATGACCTAGCTCGATTTTAATTAATCATCCCGTGAGATTGAAAAATCTAGATAAACCTAATCTGTGGGATAAAAATAAAAAAGATTTGTTTCCATTTCTGCAGTCAGTACAACATCGTCTATCTTTCCTGGTCTTTTACATTCAGGGCTATTATATATATATAATATTCTTATCATCTACCATTTTTTTAAGAAAATCATATAACATGCATTTTTTTAAATGTGTCACCTGATTTTTGGAGCGCAATACATTTTTTAATTTGTTATACAGCTGGAAGCAAAATTATTTATGTTGATATTTATTTATTATTATTTTATATTGCATTCATATTAAATTATAGAAAAATTCTGTGGTCCTTAACGTTTTATTGCTTTCATTTATTTTACTGCATTTTTTTAATGGTATGTTTTAATAATTTTTTCTGACTTTTCTGTTAATATATTTAGTTAATTTATTTAACATACTTTTGTGTAATTTTTTTATAGCAATTCAGAGGCTCTTAATATTTTTTATAAAATTAATACAAAATATTTATTACCACAAATCGTACAGAATTGTTATTTCTGTAGAACAACTGAAACACTTTACACATGCGTGATTATTGACAGCTGTCTGATTTACAGTGCTGGCAACATAGGGAACGCAATTGGATCACCATGTAAAGTACAAAAATTTTATAAAAAAATCATTGTATTTTAAATAGGTATATAAAAAAAAAATAAAGAGCTTTTTTTTACAAACAGTTACTGAGTGTTTATAATAGAGACCATAATTTATCAAAAAAAAAATGCTTATTTAATTTATTGCATAACATTTCAAAAAATCATTTTTTTTTCATTACAATAACAATGCATCTGAAAATATGTAAAAAGCTTTAAATTAAATTGTAAATGTTTATTTCAATAGCATTTATAGTTCAAGAAATATCCAATAACTGACACTCAGTAAAAGAAGTAATATTTCTATAAAAACTAATATTTATTTGTACAACAAATTAATTTTGGTCGAATGTTGCAACGAGTCTAAAAAATAAGCATATGATAAATAAACCTAATGTTTTTTTTAGATAAATTCAATTAACCTTCATGAGAGAGAGCAAATAATTTTCCCATCTATATAATGCAACGTATAAAAACGTCAGTATGTTTATAAATAGAAAAAAATAATATAATAAATAAAAATAGTAAAATATAATTTATTAAGCAATACAGTATTTGTATAAAAAATATTGGCAATCAACTATTGTAATTTTTATTTTAATACTTGAAAAAAAAGGTAATTAAACATTTTGGTCCATTAATACAAATATACATATTTATGATATATGTACAATACATATATAAATTTTGGTTATTCAATTATTTATTTTTGCTAACGACATCTGTGATCGAATAGAAAATTTTAACATTCTTAATATTATTTAAAATACTATTGATTTCATGGCTTACTATATTTATATGCTGGAGGGGGGGCAAAATTTGATGAGTCAGTTGTAATTTTTTTTAATATTTCGTTTTTATTAAATGTATTTTTCTGGCCAAATACGCGCTAACAATGCACTCACCTGCCCCCCCCCCCCCTTCTGACCCATTAAATAACGTTCCTAGCCATAAAACATTGATTGCTTCAAGTGGATTAGTCTTAAAAACGATCTTAATTAGTAAACTGTAATAAAAAAGTTTATTAGCACATGCCAGATAAATTATAATTTCACATCTACCGATGAAAATGTATTCCGATATTAATTCACTGAAATGACGGAATAAATTGAGACTGCTTTTTTTTAGATTTTCTCTGAGTGATATCCCAAAAAAATTTGGTTTAGAATCAGGGACAGTATTTCAGTTTTATGCAAAAGAAGAGGGGTACAAAAGTTGGCCAGTCAGTGATTCGATTTCATTAAGATTTATAGTATTTCATTAAATGACATGCATTTTTCCGGTCAAATTCAAAGGGGAACAAATGCCTCCACCTGCTCTTCCCAAATTACGTCCCGGTATAGAATCAGGAATATCCATTGCGATAAAAAAAAAACAGGACGTATGGTAAGCCTATACATGATACAACTTTGTGTAAACTTATTTTATCGTATTTTACAGATCACACCCCCAACAAACCTTGCATTCTCGGAAAAGACTACCACTATCATGGAAAATCTTTCGTCTTGGACAAATGTACAAAATGCTCCTGCATCAACGGTACCACAATTTGCAAGAGAACATCATGCTCAGTCTTGGAATGCGCCCCTGAACATCAGAAGACATCTCCTGGTGAATGTTGTCCCCATTGTCCTCCAGTAGAAGAAGTTCGTTCCACTTGCACGATAGGAGGAATCACATATGAGGTATGGATTATATATTATTATGTATAAATAGATCTGATCTGCAGTTTATTCAAAAATATTTATTTATAAACTTTTAGGACGGCGAATCTTGGCGATTAGACGAATGCAAGTCTTGTATGTGCCACGCCGGAAAAATCAGATGTGCCATGGAACAATGTCCTCCTTTGTCCTGTCCAGCAGGCCATCGGCGAGAGCGTCCACCCGGTCAGTGCTGTCACCGTTGCGTCGAAAGTGACAGCGTATGCACCGTCTTTGGCGATCCTCACTACAAAACTTTCGACGGAAAGTTCTATAGCTTCCAAGGGTCTTGCAAGTATCAACTAACAGCTGATTGCGCCAACGACACCTTTTCGATCAGAGTCACGAACGACGCTAGAGCCACTCGGTATTCATCCTGGACCAAAACTGTGTCCCTCAGAATAGGAGATTTGAAGATAAACCTAGGTCGAAAATTGAGAGTCAAAGTAGATGGACGAAGAGTCGAACTGCCTTATAACACTACATCTCACATAGCTACGATCGAAAAAAAGGACTCGAACATATTCGTGAACACTTCTATAGGTATCAAATTGGTGTGGGATGGCACAGGGTTTTTAGAAGTCACCGCTCCCATTTCTTACAAAGAGAAGCTGTGCGGTCTGTGCGGTAATTATAATTCATTAGTTAGGGATGATTTGAAGACGCGGAGCGGCTTGATTTTGACCGAAGCCAACAAAGACGATCTGTGGAAGTTCGGTGCGTCTTGGAGGGTAGGCGGAAAGAAGGCATGTTCTAGGAAGCAAGATAATCTGATGAAGCAGAAGCCGTGCAATAAAAACGTGAAGAAGATTGCAAATAGGGCGTGCAAGTTTTTCAACAAATCGGACGCTTTCGAGAACTGCAGACACAAATTGAACCCTCACAACTATTATGAGTCTTGTATCATGGACATGTGCGAGTGTCCTACGCAGACTTGTTACTGCGAGGCGTTTAGTGCTTACGCTAGAGAGTGCCAAAGGGTGGGTGCCGTGTTAAAAGACTGGAAGAAGGAGACGGGATGCGGGAGCAACAATAAGCGAGTGCTTTTTCAGAACATCGCTAGGAGGCACAGGCATCGAACACCGCCGCTTTCCTTGCTTCCATTGCCAGTGGAGCCCATCTCCAGGCCACCACCAGGTCACGTGAGACCGCCTCCTCCTAATTTACACTAGTCAATTCTGCCATGATTTCATTCAAGGTAAATATTATCACTTAATCAATTTTAGGGTTTGGAGATTGATTGAGCGAAAGATCTGTTCGATATATATTTTTATTGCACTGATGCAACTCAGGTGTCAGATGTCTTTGAACTTTGAAATGTCAGATGTGAGTCTTTTTCAAGGATCATCAAGCCTTTTTAATATTTCCTTACAAAAGCTTGGATGAACAGACTATGCTCATTTAAACCAATCAACTCATGAAGCGTAAGATTTGTTCCGGGTGGCCCTCTATACACGAAACCATTGTCATTGCTTCCCAAAGAAAATGAATTATTTGAGTGAAACAATGCTTATAATTTTGGTGATAACTCATTACCGAGCGTTCTCACTGCAACGCAGTGGGAACGCTCGGTATTTATTGCTTTTCACGTGAATTTTTGCCTTCTCGGAAATGATGCGCTCTCCTATTGACCAAAATTCGGTTTGAATACACTTTGACCAATACTCTCATATAAAAAGTTCGTTGTAATATTGGTGAGGATAGCTATCGTATTTATAAAGTCTAGTGCAATATCGAAGTGCAGACAAACTCTGGAGAAATATACAAAATGCGACGAGTCTGTACCTCTTCTTCCACTTATTTTCCCATAAGTTGACTTAGTTTGTATTTTGGATTTGACCTAATGAAAGTTCTAAAACTATAATTACTTTTAAAGCTTTCATCATTTTTTAAGTTTGGGTTTGAACAGCAAATGGACGTTTCGCATTTGATAAGTTGAATTTCATAGACATCTTAGAGTAGCAAATCAGTTAAATTATATTTTCGCCAGTAGAAATATATATTTACTGGTGAGAATGTATTTGGAATCACTATTAAAAATATAATTTCACTGAAAAATATACATTCACTGTAACATTTATTCATCACGTGTAAGTAAATAATAAAAATGTGCAAATGTACATATGTATAATATGTATCTAGAACCTGCCAAATACATTATATTTTTACTAGTCAAAATATATATTTATCGGTTAAAATGTATTCTGATATTTCATTGAATATTTTTGAGGCGGATTCGAGATTTTATTTGTTTTTTAAGGATAACCGTCATTGAAACCTGTTTTAAAAAGTATAGCTTGTAAATATCTCAGTTAAGTTTGATAGTCAGTCAAATCCGCCACTATTTTTAAAAAATCGTAGCTTATCAGAAAAACTTTAGAAAAATTAAAGAAGGCAAAAATATTTAATCACAATTTTTTTTAACATTTTTAAATGTCATCTATATGGGATACAGCAGTTTTTGAGAACATTTTAACTGCTTTGGTTTTAATTAATAATTGTAATTAGCTCGGTTCGTTTGTTATTCAGCTTGATCCATAATCTCATTTAAAAATGCAGGGGAGTCCTTTGGGGGCGAGGGGAGCAAGTGAGAGAAATTCCCCCCTTTGAATTTGGCCAGAAAAATACATTTCATTTAATAAAATATTATGGATTTTAATAAAATCGACATATTAACTGTCTTCCCCCCCCCTCTTCGACTGGAAAAAGCTAAAATAATGTCCGTTATTTAAAAAATAAAAAATAGTAGCTCCATTAAACAAAATATATGATCAAAAAGTAAAGAAAGCAAAATCATTTTTAATAGAAAATGGAACTAAATAAAAATTCTAGAGAAAATTAATATGGCACAAATGGTGATAATAGTCATTTAACCCTTTTCTCACTCGTGCCCAAGCTAAAATTATATTTTGTGAATTCTCACCTTAAAAATTGGCAAATTTTTCGAGATTTTTTTTTTTTAAATATTTTAAATGTCTTACGATGGCTGCATTTTTTTATACTGCTGAATAGGAAATGGTGGATCCGTGCCAGACGTTTTTAAGTATTTTTTTTTAAAAATACTGTGATCGGGAAGGAAAAACGAAAATTATTTTCTAACTGCTGCTGCTAATAATCTTTTACCGAAAATATATAACGTTTTTAATGAAATACTATGAATCTTATCCCCTACCCCCTCCCTTAAATATATTAAATGACGTCTCTGTATATCCCATAGATTCAATACTTAGAAAAATAAATCATCTGATAGGTAAAATAAATCGTTCTAACTACAATATATTGGATAATCCCTTTCTTATTTATGTAATTTAATATTGAATTATTAAGCATATTTTTATTAAATCTAATAACATAATTATTTTTATTTTTTGTTTCAGTATTATCGCGTGGGATAGAATCTCTCTCAAGACATGTACGAGTACAAGTGATAAACATTTATTTTATTGATTTAGCATATGTAAAATCAAACAGTATTTTATTAACAAATTGACCAAGGGCTCCTGCGATTAAGTTTTAGTTAATTATATGCGTTTATCTATTTATATGTATGTTATATGCATACGTATATCTACAATATTTGTCTGTGTGTACGCATGTGTACATTTATATATAAATTATTTGTCGGTATGTATGATTTTTTGTAATTCATTTAATATTGTTTGTTGTTAAATTATGTCCAAAATGTAAAATTAATTTTCTAGTAATTGATAATTTAAAAGATCATGACAAGAAATATAGAAATTCAGATTTAAATTATTAAATAATGTGTATATTAATAATGGTGTTCTATGTGCGATTTCTATATTTTTGTATTAAGTAATATACATACATATATATCGACTAAAAAAGAGAAATATGTTAATCAAACATAAGTATAATACAACAAATCGATCTCATATTTTATAATTAAATATTGTATGATTATATAAAGGAAAAAAATGTCCTAAAATTCTATAAAAAAATATTAAAATGTAAACTATTTAAAATGTGTTCTGGCGTTGTTTATTTTTTAACAACGTGTGCGTTGAGATTAAATTCATAAATATACATATATATTAAAAAAAAATAACACTTACACTAGGCTTTTATATGTTGGCGAATTATGATTGACTTAAGTTTAAATTATATCTAAGGTTTATTGCAATAAAAAGCACAAGTTATTTATATTAAATTAAAAAACTTCATTAGTAAACTTTCTATCCGATTAAACTTTTTATTGCGTATATGCGATGAAGTTGTAGTCAAATTTTTATTTATATATCTTTATTTATAAGGCGAAATCCATTCCAATTTTGTGTTCAAAAATAAGAATTTTAATGTGTTGGTCGTTTTTTGTAATTTATTTGTGTTTGTTAAAATTATTATTTTTATGTTAATTATTCCTTCATTCAAATAATTTACTTTTAGCGTAGTTTTTCAATGTATTATTGATTTAAAACTTGTTATATGGAATGGTTATACGTTTTATTATTACTTTATATATATACATCATTATAAACACAGTATATTGTTGGGGAAACTTCTATCATTTTATATGTTAACTATCGTGAACATTTTAACCTACTTATATTCAGTCAAAAATTTCCCTATATACTGTAAAAAATCATAAATATAAATTAATTAAAAAGCTCAATATATATTCCTAATAATCACAATATCGATTAACATGCGATGATATATTTGTCGCGTATTTTTCTTTCTCATTATATATAAATATATATTAACCTTTTTCCAATTCTGGACATAGGCCTTGTAATTCAGGCTCTAAATATCTCTCATTTTTACCATATTTTTGATCTCATAAACCTAATCAATATTAAGTGGTATAATCGTGCAAATATATTTTTCATTTTACCTTTTATTTATATATTGATATAAAATTATCCAATTGACAAATACTATTTTACATCCTTCAAAATATGTTTTATTTAAATCATTAAAGTTATTCTACCACTTAACAGCTACATACTAGACTCTAATATAAATATATCATTGTTTTAATATTATAAAATTTGTTGTAATAAAATATAATTTAAAAATCAGTGAGATAATTTCTTAAGTTTTTTTGTTATGTACTTTATTATATATGATGGCAACGGTATTGTTATCGCTAATTATGTATATGGTAATAAATGAGCTTATAAATGAACATTAAATACTTAATGTATAAATATTATTTTATATAATTTATTTTATTCATTAAGGTATATATGATACATACATGTGTATAATTTTTTGTTATTTTTTACTACAAAACTTTACTTATGTGTAATATTTTTATCACTACTATGTAAGTATTACTACTCATACCTATCGAACTTAAGGCTTTCGTTGTTGTGGTATCTTCAGGGCTTGGTGATGCTAAATAATACAAAAATATAATAATTTATTCTGCTTTAGAACCTCAAATGCATACATAATTCAAAGACAAATTATAATGCCAAAGAGCTTAGTTAATTTTTCATATTGTTCTCAATACGAATTTAATTTTTTATTAAAATCACGTTTTTAAAATGTACAAAAAGTAAAATTTAACTATATAAATATAAATAATATCTTTCTCCATATAAATTTTATTATTGAATATTTATATTAATGTTATTTATATTTACTAAATTTTGATATACAAATACGGGTCACTGTATTATTAAAATTGTTTGCGCCTACGTGTCTATTTTTAAAACAACGAATGATCTCTCAATTATATTTAAATATGCATTTGAGTTCTAAAGCACATTCCTTACTATTACATATTATACGTTAATTAAAGAACAAAATTATTTATCGAACCAAGTCAATTTAGTTTAAAAAATAATATTATAGTGCATAATAAATACACCTTTATATATTTATATATTTTCATTGCGTGAATGAATTGCTGTTCAGATTGGAATTATTATTGATGTTCCTTTTAAAGAAAAGTGAAATTACAATATATACACAAAATATATATTATTTAACAGCTTTATTTGTGTTCACTAATTGAAAAGTGTTCATCGCAGAGAAAGATGAAAAGTAAAAATGGCTATTTAAAAAAATTAAAATAATTTCAAATAATGATTTTTGTATTTTTATTTATATTCCTTGTCGTAAATAAATATAATAAATAATTAAAAAATATTTTATAGATAAGTTAAAAGATATGAAAAATAATTACTTAAATCTAAAACAGTTAATAATATAATCAAATCATGCTATAAAATTATATATAAATTAATTATAAGAAATAAAGCAATAAAAACACAAACTAAGTAAGTCGATTTTTAATATTTACTGGAGTTAATACTTAAAGTTAACTTTTCAGTTCCTGTGATGTACATTAAGTGTACATATCATATTATTATGAGAATATATCTTTAAATGTTTTATTATTGAGGTATTTATTCGTAATACTTTTACATATTATATTGTAATAATAATATGTATTTTTGTGTTGGGCAGTCGTTTGATACCGAAAATATAAAAAAATGAGCGCGCGGATTTTTTTGGCCATAAAAAAACACATTTTCATATTGCATTAACTTATATAATTCCATAGTAAATGAAAAAACTATATCAGCCAGTTGCTATTCCATCAAACTATCGAAGCAACATAACCCTGAGATCCCACAAAGTAAGACCCTGCAATTCCCATGCCAAATTCTATCTAAAAATGTGCTATTTAACAGAGAATTATTTTAAGACATATGTGCATTTAAATAATTACTTTGTTGCATAAAACGAGCGTTTTGTGTATTTATGTAAGGTAAATCTTTGATTTTTTTTCGGAAAATGATTCGTTACAGATAAAGGTGTTCACCTAATCTGTCCCAACAGTAATGCACAAACTTTCATTTTATAAAACAAACTTCCAACGACATCATCCCTGCGCCAGCTTCTCCACCGCTGCTCGTAGAAAACATCTCGCCATTCATTGTCTGTCGTAATTATAATATAATCTAATAAAATTCTCACTAGTTTTCGCATCATACTAGCTGCAAAGTCACACCCGTTAGGATTACTAAACCTTAAAATATGTTGACTAACTTCTAATATACTTTTTAATTGTCGATTTTTTACAAAGTTAGTGAGTTTAATTGTTCAGGCGCATTTTATAAATAAAATATTTTTTTGGTGACTATTTGTGCATTCTTTAGTTACATTTTAATTCATGTCACTGGTTATATCATGAACTTCGCGTCATTGCTGCATATCAAAACATTTCCCCCTACTTAATAAACGTGATTTGCGAGATTATGAGTGGCAATTGCGCAGACCTAGTACTTATTTATTCTTAAAAAATCCTATTTTGTAAATTTATTACTGAAAAACTGAAGAAAGATATGAACAATATTTCCCTCCCTCCATAATAATTTAAACTTTTTAATTGTAAAAATTACTATTAAATATTTTAAAATAAAACATTTATATTATGTTTGCTATTATTATTATTCTATTTTTGACAGTTAATTTTTTATTATGGTAACACCAAAGTAAACTTAGATGACGTTTGACGTTTGTATATGACAGTTTCGACCGAAGGTTAAATACTTGTATTGCTACTTGCTGTTGGAGAAAGAGAAAGCATTGTTAGTTGGAACGCGGAACAATATGGAGCCCCTGTGCGAGCTCTTAGAAACTTACAACGGAAGAGATAAAGTATAATAGTTTTTTTATCAATTCATAATTTTTATGGTTTATTTTATAAATAAATAAATTATTTATGTATTTAATATAAATACATAAAAATATATTTATTATAAATTATATCAATTCAATTAATAAACTCGATTTATTATTATCATTAAATAAGCTTATCACGATCTTGATTAAAAATGAGGTTAACTATGTATTGCAATTTTTTTTATTCTTCAGGTCGTACGTTTGGCATGTTACACGTTAAAATTTTGGGGTAGTTTAACTAAAAATGAAGGTCTATTACGAGCTAGCAGTAAATTATCAGCAACTAGGGCCACTATGAGACTATTCGACGACTTACCTATGTTGAAACACACGTTGGAGTACGGCCTTGGTAGAAATGTAATTACTTTTCTACTCATATTACAACAATAATGAACTGGTTAATTATTTGTTAAATTAATTTCAGGAACCTGATAAATTATCCAGTGTTTTGGGCATCCTGGGCAATGCAGTCGACCAAATGTTTTATCCTATTGAAAAGATATGTTGGTTCGGCGACTGCGGAGTTTTGAAAATGTCCGATAAACAGTTGTTAGCCTTTGACACAGCCAATACTGTTTTTTGGGTCACTTCTTTATACATCACATTAATTAGGTATTATAATGAATAATTTAATATAAAATGTGTACCTAAAGTATGAATGACTTCTGATGATCTTTGAGAATTGAGCTATGAAGACTAAGAACAAACTATTCATTCCATGTATTCAAAAATGTATATTTTATTGTTATCTACTGCATTGCTTTGACGTAGTAAAACTCATGGTTACTGCTATATGTGACGTATAGAATGAATATTAAACATGCCCATTTTTTCTCCATTAAAGTTAGATTCATTCAGCATGTCAGCGTTTCTCAATTTTATATTTTCTAATTTTTGGGTTATGTTTAACAAAAGAATTTAACAATATCAATGCAAAAACATTTTTTATATATTTTCCGCATGTTTATAAAGTTATATACCGGTCCTGAATTAACATGTAATCATATGAGCTACTATTATGTGTGGTAAACTTTGGATTAATAAATCCATTGTTTAATTTCAGTCCTTGTTGAGGTGTAGAATATTAAATTTTAACTAAAAACAATGCTCCAAGAATACAGCTACGCACCATTTTTTAAACGCTGACATACATAAGTGAATATCAAATAAAAACCATTTTATTATTTTTCTTTAAATTAAAATGCGTATGACGTAATATTAGAAACAACAAAATGATTGTCAATAATGTAATGTTTTTTTGCTATACACTCAAAAGTAAGTAAATGTGACATTTCTGATATTGCTCTTAAATATTGATCTATGGATGAATGTAACAAAAATATTAATTCTCCATACATATATTTATTTCTCAGATGTCTCAGACAGTTCCAAGAAACAAATTTACAAAGACAAAAGTTGATTGACGGCGCTAAGGATTGCGCTCAGAAGAACTTCGAAGTCAGATACTGGCTGGAAGCTATTACGTGTATAAAACTATGCATCGATTTAACTCACGCCGTGAATTGTTTACCTAATGGGTGGTTATGGGGTGGAAAACTCAACGGCGTGAAGGTAGGCGCTATTGCTACACTTTCATCGCTTTTAGGCATCGCTGTGCACTTTGCCAGGAAAAAGTATCTTAAATAATATTTGTATTACGATAGACACACACGCATATATTTTTTAGATATTGAAGATCAAAATTTATTATGATTTATTCTGACTCACAAAAAATACGTTCGTATAAACTTTAGAATATGTAAATTTTTTTTGTTGTGATACGTGCCTTAATAGTTTCGATGGTTGCCAACAAAAATTTTAAGATTTATAATTTGATATAACCTACTGGTTTATGTAATTAAACTTTGCAATAATGTGAAAAGGTCTAAAAATGTTGTTTATTTCTGCAATCCAAAATCTTTGATTTGCAATAAAACAATTATAAAACTATACTTGTGATTATATAATGGACCAATCATAAAAATGTGATAAAAATACTTTTTACACTATAATAAAATATATAGGTATTTTTCAAATTTTGTACAAAAAATACTGTTTTATATCTGTAATATTTTGATGAATTAATGTATTATTTTTCTGTAAAAAATGTATATATAATATATATTATAATAAAACGTTACATTAAAAAATTATCCCATTTTTTATTACGTGCTGATCAAAACAGTAAATCAGTTATGCAAGTATATAAAAACACGTATTAGATACACATACATAATTTTGAAAATGTTTTATTATAAAAATGTATCTTTATAAGTACTGATATGATAATTGTTTTCCTATAACAATACGTATATCAATTATGCTTATTACATTATTCAAATCATAAACATTAAAAATAAAAATGGCACATGACATTCTCGACAATATAAATTGTTAAAACTATTTGATAATATATATATTTTAAATAAAACTTCACAATATAGATAATAAAATTAAACGTGAGTAACTGGTTAAGCATACTATAAGAGTCAGATGACTAGCTTATTATTAAAATTTATGGAAAGCTTAGTTTCAATATAAAAAACGTTAATATTCATAAAGAAATCAGTGTTCATTAATTTATTAATATATAATAATAGTCATGATTGTAAAATATGTGCATAAACACAAATCGTATTAAAGCAATGTAAAATGTTCAGTAATATAATAGAAAAATAATCTAAATATTATTATATTATTTAGAAACAAGCACCGAATCATTACTAATGGCCAAAACATCACATTCTTACAATAACACAGTCTAATATTATTTATATATCACGACAATCAAAATATCACTTTTGAAATTATTACAAAAAAAACATGGAATAATAATATTTAACATAGTTATTTAAAAATATCCGAAACCTTTGTAATATAATTTGAGTCACTGTATAAATTCGAACAAAATCCTAAAATATTCCTCATAACATTATCGTTAGTTTTATTTCCTTGTTCTTTAAGATAACCTATATACTCGACTAGTATGTGCTTAACACTCGAATATTGCTTTAGATCCACACAGGATTCTACACTAGCAACAAACTTTTTATAAACAACATCTTTGGCATTTGACGATGAACTTTCGCCTTTTAAATTTTCATTAGCGTTTATAATGCTGCAGTATGCATATTTTGTAATGATTCTAAATCTGAAAAACAAATATATTTTACTCGTTTGTTAAATGTCTGTTAAATGATGAAATGAACGTACTTGGGCGAAGGTGCAATATTTTGGACGTAAGTCTTCCACAGGCCGGGTTCTTCCGACCATTTTTCTAATATAGACGTAACTTGTGCATATACTGTGGTTTGATTTTCTTTTGGAAAGTTTATAACTGTAACGAGGGACGATAAATACAAAACCCATAGTATTGTTTGATTTTCAAGTGTTGATCTAAAATATTAAGAAGAAATCACAAAAAAATTCTATGAAAAGACTAATATTATTTATACTATAAGATTGCCCAATTCACTATTCTTCTGTGAACAACTCCATGATGTCTTAATATCAGTGGCGTAGCTAGGGTATGTGCCGCCCGGGGCAATCCTAAAAATTGCCGACCCCCCCCCATACATTTTTTTGCAGTCATAAAATCAGCATTTTTAAAAATAATAAATTGATTATTGTTAAGCCCTTACTATTCGTAGATTTACATAAATTTTAGTATATTCAGGGTTTAGAACCACACTCGACGATTCCATCGCGAATATGCCGCCCCCAAGCAAGTGCCGCCCGGGGCGGCCCGCCCTCTCCGCCCCCTCCGCCCCACCATAGCTACCCCACTGCTTAATATGATTTTTAATTATTATAATACATTATTTTTATACTCACGTAGGAACGAAGTCATATAATGAATATAAAATATGTCTATGCAATGTATCAAACTGCTTTCCTTCATATTTTGCTATATCCAATGACGTATACGTAGCAAAAGCCGTTATCAATATGTTATTATCGATTAAAAACTTAATGGGGACAATGCAATTATGCTTCCAAAGTGACAGAATATAGTTCCAATTACCTATAATTAAAATCATTCATAAAATATTGAAAGAAAAACGCAATATAAAAAGCTAAGATACAAACCTCCATTACTAAAATATATACTCAAAGTGTGTTCGGATACTTCAGCAAAAATATTATCCTGAGTTAAACTTAAAATACAACCAACGAGAGACTCTACACAAAGTTTCGACGTATTAGCAGCCCATTCGATAAATTTCTAAAATAAACCCAATATTAATATTAATATATAATTAATTCTATTTATTGTTGATTGCTGTTGAATTACCATTTTTCCTATCTCTTGCAAAGAAACCATATTTATCATCATTATGGCGGAATTTAAAAGCATCGTACATTCTGATAATTTTTGAGTGTCGCTTACAGCTGTTAGAAATATTAAATCATGAATTAAAATAGTATATTATAATAATTAATAAATAAAAGCTTGCCTAAATTCATCACAGTTACTTCTATCTTTTGAAGCATATCACCAATACCCAAACCGACCGTCTTATTAACGTTGCGCTTTTGAGTAGCATCAGATTTTCTCTCCACGATTTCCAACAAACCGTCAATCCATTTATTAATCAGACTGGTCCTCTTTAATTGCCATTCTACGCCTGTTTCTCGATTTTCCTTTAATCCACCGACAGCACACAATACACTAGAAAAATCATAAATAAAATATTAATATCTGATCGAAGGAGCTTAACATCAGATCATGCTACACTTACGAGAAAAATGGATTGCCATAAAATGGTTCTTCTGTGTTGTTCATCGAGTTCATAAAAAATTCGAGTACTTCTTCATATTGTTTTACTTTCAAATGATGCCACGGCAATTGCAATAAATCATCTAAAACCTAAATATATACATTATAACATGTAACATGTTTGCTTCATATGGAATCTAATATTACGTGATGTTCAGGCCGAAGTTTTAAAAATAGTAATAGCAGCATATGCAGTGCGTTTGTTTGAATTTGCTGAGGTACCACATTAATCCAATTCTTCCAAGTCCGATCGCCTATGCAGTGAAGAGTAAAAGTGTGACAGGACGGTAGCGGCCTCATACTAATCTGTAAACATTAATCGATTTAAAGACTTGTCCAGCCATAAATTATGTTGTGAATTGCATACCTTATACATCGTTTGCAATTCAGAATATGTAATCCATTGATTGCAATCTATAGACCAAGGGAGTTTTAACAGAGCCTTATGCACACGTCCTAATACGTGAGTTCCAATTGCAATGTGCGGATAGCTGCTGAAGTACCATAGCCAAGTCAGTCTTAGAAAATCATCGCCGCTTCCTGGCAAAGTTTCTATGCAATAAGTCAAGGTTTCGACGAATGCGTCCAACATTATTTCAGGCACTACATTGTCGTCTGGTCCCCAAGGCATTAGCGGTGGACTTTTAGTTAGCCAATCGTTGGACCAGATTGTTTGCGGCGTGTCCCACTTAGGCACCAACCACACGTTCCAAAAAGAGCACATTGAGTTGAAAACCACAGAGCATACTGTTTAAAAATAATATAAGTTAGCGGATCAATAGGGAAATCAAAGGAAATATTATATATCTATTCACATACTTTGATGTGTGAGCAAAAGCGGCTGATGAACCATGGACGTGCTCAAAACACAGGACGTGAGAAGTGCTCCCAGTCTCGTCATCGCCGTTGTATATAGATTATAGCGATCATACAACCCATGCAATCCCCAAGTCCCACGTTTGCTCCACCATTCTCGACCAATCAAATCCATATTGCTACAAGCCTGGAATAACAATTTAATTTAAGCACAATTTAAAACGTATGTTTGTCTATAAATATTTGGAAATAACCTGTTGATGAGAAATCATATGGGGATATTTCTCGATAACCATGAAACAATGCTCCCAGCAGTCTGGCGGTAGCTTCTTTTCAAGTGACAATTTATGAAAATATGATAGAACTTGGTTTAGATGAACTGGAAACTCCCACGCGAGTAGATGACCGAGATGAACGCACAGCAGCTATTAGAATATTATATTGTAAACTCATTTTTACATAATTACAAATTAATTAGATTCTCCGTGACTATACTAATATACACTACCGGTCAAAAGGCCAAAACCTATAACGACGTTCATAGTCACAAATCCACCTTTATTTAATATAACTATTAAAAATATTGTTACCCAATTAAGGAATAGACTATTTTCTGTATTATCCATAATAATAATATTATAACATATTTTTTTTAGACTCGCCTTCTTATTCTACGCAAAGGGTCATAAAAGGGAAAATCCGGTCCAGCTGTTAAATATGCGAATAAATTGTCTCAAACTTTTGATCGGTAGTGTATATTTGTATTATATATACCTCTTGTAACATTAATTTTTCTGGTGGCGGTTCACATCCAGTGAAAGCTAATGCTTCACATATATGAGCTATAAGTATATTTCTATCATTAACGCTCGGGCGCGTCTCATGCAACCATACCGATATTCGGAACTGAAACCATTTAATTAAATATGATTAATTTATCCTAGGAAGTTTAATTGAATTCACAACCGGCAACCAACCTTTGATAAACAACTAAAAGCCACATGAAAATCTGCAACTGAACTATTGATAATAGCATACAAATTCAGCATTTCATTAGTCGGCAAATCCAAAGGGCGCAGCAATGAACAAATCAGCGCATCATTTCCGATATGTTTCATTCTATTCACGAGATTTATACAATGTGTTCCGTTTTTTCTAACAAATTTCTAAAAAAAACATCAGCATAAATGATGCAACTATTAAATAGAAAAATTTATATTCATACTAACTTCCCCTAATTGAGTAGCAATATTATTTAAGACATGATTGGCCGGTGGAAAATTCAAATTTTCATTTTTCAACGCCTCCAAAACAAGATTGAATAATTTGATGCCAATGTCATTAGTTGCTGGTAACATACCGTTACAAGCCAACCTAGAGAGAGCGTAATTTTATTAGTTCTGTAGCAGTAATTTTAATAAAAATAAAATCTTACTGTGATAATTTGCTCATTGCTGCCGTCAATAAAGATACGCTTAAATATGATTCTGTCGATTGATCAATAGCTACTTTGTGCTTCTCCCTATTGTAAAAAATAGTTGCCTTAGTGTTGGTATTTAATTGTGATTCAAAACCCTACAAAAATCAAACAAACATGAAATTTACATAGCAAGATTTGATCATTTAGAACCAAATTATGTGATACGCACAGAAACGTTAATATTAGCGCCTCCCATGCAAGTGTTGCCACATTTCTCTATTCTATTAAAGTTAATTTTATTTTTTGTATATAATTTTCCAAGTAAACTATAAAGGTCCTTATCAATCTGTATAATATTCGAACGTAATGTGATATATTTTCTAAAATAAATTTAAAATAATTATATATTATATATAAAGCAATCTTTATAAACAAATAATGTACTTAGAATGTGAATGCAGTTGTTTTAAATTATTTTTCAGCATATTATAGGCACTTCTTAAATCATTGTTGATAGTCGGATCAATTATAGGCACTAACTGGGTATCATTAAACTTCTCTGTGCAAATTTTGATCGGTTTTTCATAAGTTTTGATACGATTCAGAATTCGCTCTTCGCATGAAAATTCTTTACTCTTGACACTCGGTATCGGACTACCACTTTTTATATTTGATATAAACAAATATTTCTCGTATTCATGCAAATCGATTGTTTCTGTCCATGTAAACTACAAAAAAATACATGAATTAATCAGTCAGGACTGATAATGTAATCAACGTACAGTTTGTCCAGAAATGAGCATTCTTAATTGTTCCGAAAATGGATGAGAGAACATTTGGCTTGGATCGTCGAAGAAATTTTCACCTAACCACATATGGAATGTATCCATCAATCTGAAAGAAAAATATAATTTATTAAAACGATAATAAATTAAAATTTGATATTATGAATATAAGTACCTCGCTTGATGTAAATGATATAATTTCTCATCTGCATTCAATAAACTTTTATTTTTATCCTCGTGGTACAGTTTTGCTTCTAAAAGACGAGCTTTTGCTTTGGCCAAAACTTTTGAATTGATCGTTCCTTGAAAAAATAACGGTCCAACAGGTTTTACGTAACTATTCACCCTAAAAAATAATTTTTGATTATAACTTATACTATATAATATTTTAAATATAATCTCACCGTAGCACACTGGTATTTAAATACATATAAAAAAAACACTGCCATATTAGAGAGTAAATTGGATGCGAGAGAGGTGTGGCTATTGCACACTGAATAGAACGGTATATAACGAGATACGAAGAACTATCACCACCACCGACGCTCTACAATAAAGCAAATTAATATTAAAGAACATAATATAAAATATACATCATATAAATAAATCATAAATTGATACCTTGAAAGTCTTATCGATGTTAATTTTCGTTCCTTCCTTTTGCAAATGTAATTTTTCAGCCAAGTTTTGCCAGAGCTCCATGTTTCTTTCGACTGTAAAGTGCTCCAACCACAAAACGACATGCCAAACGAAAGGAACCTCGATTGAACATTGAATCAAGCCCTTAAACGTTGACGAGTTGTTGAACAACCAGCTTCCAAACGATGATGAATTAGGTGATCTCGGAGATGTTGGTGACTGAAATGTAATTAAATTAAATATATATAAAAATGCCCATGAATTGTTTCCAGTCGTAATAATATTTTATACCTGTATGAATGATTTAAATATGCGCGATGCTTCATTCATGGCATCTTGAAAGAAAAAACAATAACCTAAAACCATATCAAGCAAATATACTGCAATCCAATCGCACTGCCAGTTATCCAAAGATGTAATCCAATGAATCCACACCACCATTAAAGGTGTAGGTGAAGAATATGAAAATCTGCAACGAATATAACATAAAGCAATGCATAATTAAAATATTATATAGAATGAACTTACTTTGTATAATTAATTAGATGCGATTTCATAACTTCTAATAATAATTTAATATTTGCGCTGGGAAAGTCTTTACTTAATAATCTGACTGCCATTTTATGTAATGATCTTTCTTCTTTCAATATTAACATTAGCAGTTCTTTAAAGCTATGGAGTAAATAATTTTTATTATATTGATCAGAATTAAAGACAACACGTCAAAATCATAAAACTTACAATTTATTTTGTACGATGGATTCTGGTGATTCTGCTAATACTAGTACGATATAATTTAAGACGTGAGCTACTTCCGTAAATCTACCGATGCTGGCCAATTTTACTAAGCAAGGTGCAGAATGTTGTAAGATTAAAGGCAAAGAATGTCCCCACGATGTTGTTAACATTAGTATAGTATTTGTGACGTGACATTTTCCAGAAAAATCAATGCCAACAAAGCATTCAGGATGAGGAGCAGAAGTGAGATTTAATCTCCAGTCAATATGGTGGATTTTCAATGCTAAGAGACACTCCCAAATCCATTCTGGTACATTGGTTTTCGCCTGCGTATACTTTTGGGTCATAATTGACAGAAACACAGCGACGCCTCGTTGAATCTCCAAATTAAATCCCCTAAATTAAAAAATCACACTGTCATTTTCTTCAATAAATCCAATATAATTCATATGCAAGTAATAATTACCCATCAACGTTCCAATTTAGAGATTTCAATAAAAACGGTACTAACGAAGGTTTACTTTCTTTCCATATTGTCAAATGTTGCATCAACTCATCGATATTGGGAGTCCAGTGAGACAGTGGTAAATTATCCAACCATTTTCCGGGAGTCTCCGGAGGAATGTTATTCAACGTGGGACTCATGAATTCTAAGTTTTTTTTTAAAGCTATCCCGCAGAGCGTCCTAGCCCATTCTCCGCAACCAAGATCCGTAAAATCCGATAGAAAACCAATCTAAAAATTGATGAAAAAAAATATTTTTTAATAATTCCAATAAAATAACACCAGTCTGTTAAAAAGTTATATTATATTAATATACTTCAAAAATGTATAGATTGAGTAACGTAAATGACATATTATATCCCTAAAATGAAAAGAGACTCGTAATATCGTATTTCAATGACAGTGTCCAAATTAAATGACTCATCAATAATAATAATAAGCGATGGCACGAAAGTGGTTAAGAATCGACAGTTAAGTATGAGACTACATATGTTTTAACCGAAAAATAGTTGTTTTAAATGTTTTGATAATTGTATTATCAACAAAAACATACATCAAATAATTTTTTTATTGCAGCAGAAACCAGCTTATCTTCCTTTCTGATGACAGCCATATTTGATATGGTAACAAATGTATAATAACACCATATGCTATCTGAAACTGAAAACAACACAAACATTAATATGGAATGAGTTGGATTAAGTTACCGCATTAACATACCGATCAAATTGTCCGATATTTTCTGATACAACTCCACAACATGATCTATCTTGCAAAACTTGAAAGGCATCTCCGCTATAAACATAGTAGAGATTTCCCTAGATCCTGCACATTCCAACGCAGACACACCAGCTAAGAATATATTATCATATTCGACGCAAAGTCGTTCAATTAAATTGGCTTCACACTCAGAACTATAAGATAACAATTATGATTAGTAAAATAATAAGACTTTGATTATAATGATTGACATACCTAGCTACTTCCCATAAATCCGAACAATACATAACGGAATGCAATGCTAAACGGCACAGTTCTTTGGTGAGCGCTACGTACTTTTTGAACGAAATTAAAGCAAATCTAATTATATTCAAAAATATTCTAAACGTAGCAAAAACTTTTAGTACAGATCCACCGCATAAATTTTTACCGCAAAACATAACCTGAAATTTAATATATAATCAATAACATAAATTAACATTGAAAGCAATAAATATGAAGCAATTATAATACATCATCTTCGATATATCTGACTACCATCAGCTCTTGAAATATATTTTCAAACGGTATTTGCCTGATGAGCCCTAAAATGTCACTTTCCTTTAAAACAATCTTGTTCTGTGTGCCGTTAATTTCTATATCAGCGTGTTCTCCATCAGAATCGACAATCAACCATAAGGCATCATCTCCTGCTTCAGAAGCAACTACAAGTTCATCATCTTAAAAAATAAAATTAATTAGTACTAATATTAATTTGTAGTTGTAATGTCTAGTCACTATCAGACATATAACATCAAGGTACAATTTGTTCATACTTCAGTCTTTCATTTTTATCGTACCATCGATCATTTTAAATAACAATAGGTGTGAACCGCGTAAATACATATCTGATATTAAAACTAACTTTACCAGAATTATTTTGATAAACCCAAAAATGTAAACAACAATGACATCATTTCAGCTTTTTTAAAGGTGAGGCAAAAGTTGGCCAGTCAGTGGTCGTTATTTTAATATTTCCATTCGTTAAGTGACATGCATTTTTCTGGCCAAAATCAGAGGTCCTTAATTAGAATCCATGTCAAAAGCAATAAAAATGCTTAGTTTTCTAAGCGTTTTTATAACAATAAGTGAGACTCGTATGAAGCATGCCTAAACCAAATTTTGACCAATAGGAGGGCGCAAAAAACAATTATCCCTTCTCAGAAGTCAAAAATCCACATCAAAAGCAATAAAATCGTGCTGTCACCGTCGTAGTGAGAACGCTCGTTGCTCGTTGTAGTGAGAATGCTCGCTTGTTACCGTCGCGTCACTGCGACGGTAACAAGCGTTCCCACTGCGACGACGCTATATTTATCATTGCTCCGGTTTATTTTTTGAGCACATTTATAGAAAAAAATTCTATAAATATGTTCAATGATAAGTATATCGAACGTATATGCGTATTGTGTACTTTAGAGCTAATAGTAGGGACGTAAACCCAAACTTGCCATCTTTTTCTCAATTATGAATAATGATGAAATGGATAGCTCTCCAAAGCTAGGTTCTAAAGCATCTAATTTGGCTCGCATATAAATATGGGCAAGTCTGATATTGATTTTTAATACATATTAAATACCATTTTTAGATGTGTTCGGTGTATTAATTCGTATATCGCTATGCTTTGTTATTATCAATATGACTTCTAGTAGACAAAAAGCTTTATATATATCATTGACGCTTTTAACTTCACACTTGATCAGATGTAGGGCCCATCGTATGCCTTGTGGAACTCTAAAATATATAATATACATATTATATGTATATAATTAACAAAAAATATGCTATGTATTATTTGTATACCTAATTATATGATGCAATACAAAAAGTAAATTGTTCATGGTATCTTCGTGTTTGAGAAGTCCTTCTGTCACTAAACAACACCAATTCCTCAATTGTTGCCTAAGTTGCTTATCAAAACCCCAACCAGATGTTCTTAAGGTATAGAACAGTACGTTCAGAGCATCTTTCATTAAATCTGTTCCAGTGACAATTGAAGTCCAAAGTAAATCATTCACCTTCAATAAAAAAATAAATATATTTTAGAATAATCGATATTAAGACAGATTTATAATTTATATCAGAGTTTTTCAAGCCTTTCAATTTGTGTATACACATTAACTTATTATTTTTAATACATACATATGTATATATTATAGACTATAAATGCAACTTAATATCTAATAAACTTAGTAATAAAAGACAAACTAATATTAGAACCGAGTACATATAAACAATTACCAATAATTTGGAAGACTTTAAATATATACATTACCTGTATTTTACACAAATTTTCCTGGTGAGAATGCATTGAATGAACCTCAGTAGCCTTATCTCTCAATATTTGCAAATCCTTTTGCAATTCAGCTAAAATGTCTGATTGCAATGTTGCTTCTAAATATTTATATCTATACGAGACATAATTTTTATCCTCACATGTGTCTCTGAAAATCATCGTTTTATTTTCGAGTGTCCAAATAGCCATTTGCTTTTTTTCACACTCTGCTAACAAGGCTGATATTTCCTTTTGATTCAAGATCATTTGAGACCTCGCTCTTTGATACTGGTACAAAGCTTCATATAGTGGATGGATAGTCAAAGGCGCTATAATGTTGTGCTCTTCAAACTGAGCTGAAAATGTCCTAGCATTATTAATTTCTTTCATTCCGAATACGTTTTCAATCTCTTCAAACGTAAACGGAGTAATGCTTTTAACTTCCTTGTGCGTTTTTAAAGCATCCACAGATTCTTGTATGAATTCAAGCTTTTGGAATTGGTTCACCAGTGCGTTCAGTTCTCTGAAGCTTGGAGCAGAAGGTGCGGTGACTATTGAGTCTGGTTGTTGTATCTCCTCACATTGCAGAACTTCCTGCGTCACAGATACCATATCTTGAGCTATTTCAACATGTGTATCATTATCCAACTGTTCTATATTTAATACGTTTACGCATTGATCAGAGTTGGCTTGTATTTCAATGATATCGTATTCAACATCGTCTAATAAATTTGAGCTTATATCATTAGCATCTTCAATAACATTGTGTACACTGATTTGAGGCAAAGGCTCACTTTCGACGACTGTATTGTCAGCTTCAGCTTTATTCCGAATTTTTTTCTTTTTCTGAAAGAAGCAAATGAGTTTATATAATATACATATCAAACGCTTATTATACTAGTTATAGTTTTCTGTAAACTGTCAATTAATATAAGATATTAAGATTAAAGTAATCAATAATAAGGTGACCAGATTTCAAAGGACACTAAAAATAAAAAGGGCATCTCAAACTTTATTGTCCGAGGAGAACAAATTACTGCGGAAGCTAAAAAAAGGTCATTTCGTACATTCTTGTTCAAAGGCCATCTTGGATTTTTTGTTCGAGGAAGACAAAACAGGGGAAATTGCTACAGAAGCTAAAAAACTTTGTTAAAATAAAGGTCACCTCGGACCTTTTTATTTAAGGAGGACAAAGGACAAAAGTTATGAAGACAATCCTCCTCAAAGGAGGACGTCTGATCACCTTATCATTAGGTATATCCAATAACATTTGCGTTATACATTAGGTGAGTTAATATGCAATATTGCCTGTATTTATAGTTAATTGTCAATATTACATTCAATAAAAAAATATTCAAGCGTGGCCGCCATTTTGAAAATACAAATATAATTCCTTTCTTTTAAAAACTTGGCCTTAACAATATTTTTTATGCTGTATCAATTTTACATTATTAATATTTAGACAATGTTATTAGATAAATAACTGCGCTATAAATATAAAATTGCAAAAAAAATATTTTCAATGATGTCTTTAAATTAAGGGACGTTGGAGTGAATATACTTTGAATGTGCGTTTAATGTTTACATTACATATTAGCTGACAGTTTACCACATTAAAGGTCATAAAAAGCATATACAATACCGGCTTCTCCTTCACTTTCTCCATTGTAAGCTCTCTGGCGGATTTCTGAAGACAAATAATACAAAATTTTAATTTACAGCGCAATACCCAGCGTTAGGCGATTATTGTTTTCGCTGTCATGTGTGTCACAGACAGCTGTGGGTAGCTCGAAAATGATACTTTTCGCCAGTGTACTATACACAGGAAATTCCTATGGTTTTTAAAAAGTAATATATAAATAGATTGCAAATTATTAAAATTCTAAAATTTTATTATGTGTTTTAATTAAAAAAAATATAGTGATATAAATTACATACATACAATAGATATAAATTTTCATGCATAGAAAATATATTTAGAGAAAATATAAGTAGAAGATATACATATTTTAAAATACAATTATGCTATAACGAGAGGTGATTAAACGGCGAGACTTGCGTTGAATTTCGTTTATTGGATAAAAATAAAGGTTATAAAGTTGTTGTCCGAGTGTGTGTGTGTTTAACGAAGTGGAGAATGTTGCTTTCTTTTCCGGACTCATCCGTTGGTCGATGAAGAGTGATTCCAGTTCCTTTCGTATGGCGGTGTTGTTTATTGTTTCTTTTCAATAGCGTCGTGATAGCTCAGTAGCCCTGGCTGAAATTCTTGATATTCTGGTAGGTGTTGTTCGTCTCTTGATCGCCGCGGAGTGAATGCTTAGGGTCAGTTGCGCCCCCCCCCCCCTCTATACTTGATCCCTGGCATCTCAAATGCAGTGATTGGTGTTTTAGTCCTGGCCCATGATCGGTCGCAGAGAGCCACCTCCCGATTGGTTGAGACATCGCTACACTCGTGAATTTTTGGCATATCGAAACGAACGGAGTGCGCTGAAGTATTAAACGTTGCATTGCCTCAAATCTAGTCCAACCACAACTTGAATTTAACAATCATCAATAATCAAACAGCCAAAATAACTAAGAACACCAATAAACGTCAGTACGAAGGATCAAAGCGAGACCTCAGAATCGTGTCTGATGCATAGGGGTCGCTACACAATTAACTTTCCTTTGTACAGAATCAATCAATATCCTTGTTGGAGCCTATTTATATTTATATATAGATTTTTATTATGGCCAAAACTTGGCGACACTTGGCGTAATTGTATAAATAACCATGTAAACAACTTTAATTCTCAATAAAACACTACTGCGGTGGCTCAATCTGTGTATAATGGCCACCCGTCACTATCCCGTTGCTAAATTAGTGACCCGACGTGATTCCCGAGCCCAATGGAGTCAGATATTCATAATGGCCGACACAGACACCGCTGCAGTATAACAAAGCCGATCCGCTGCAAAGCCACTTGCTGCCAACCCGCCGGAGCTTCCCTGGATCCGGACTCGAGTTGGCGGACCACCAAGATGATGGGCCTGCGCCCTCAACCAGATGCCCCTATCGTCAGCCACCGTCGCCGCCGACTACGGCAGTAAATTGCTAGGGCGGGGCCGTGTGGGGCCTATTTACATTTAAATTTTGTTGGAGCCAAAACTAGCTAACACTTGGGTAGCACTGACGGACGGTTATTCTCTCGCATGGCAGCCCTCGGCCTGTTCGGACGCGTGTCACGGGCTCGTGCCCCGTTCAAATGTAAACAACTTTAATCGTCAATAAAAACATTACTGCAGCGGCTCAATCTGTGCTAATTGCCACCCATCGCCAAAGCATTTTAATTGTAGACCAGTTATTATGACCGGTGTTGATAGAAATAGGTATGATTTTTTTAGTAATCCTAGTGTTAAAAATCTAATTTAGCTACAGCTCGAATTCTAGTAGGGAGATACAGAAAAACCGACTTTTTAGTGAATCAAATGTGTAAATTAAAATTTTCTTATCACTGATACGTGTTGATTACACCTTTAGTTATCGTTTAATTAATTGTTTACGTTAGATTGTAGAGGGATTTTTTACTTTCACCTTCCTTCAATGTACACATATTAAAATAAAATACACATTCACTTAAATAAAAATAATTTATTTGTGAACACAATATAATTTATATAGGTACTTATGTACAACGAAGAATGCACATATATTTTTAAAATATATATATATTACTTTATACTTTGTTAGTGTTAATCACACTTTATGGTTTTAAGTCAAATTCCATATTTTAAAAAATTATCATCACATGTAAATCATAAATCACATTTAAAACAATATTTCTTGTTTATAATTACAACTAAATATATTATAGGGGTACACATATAAAAAAATATGCAACTCGTAATTCAGTCTTATACATAAATGAAATGATTTGGAATGTGGAGATCTTGAATTGAATGGTTACTTCCGTGTGATTATTTTTTAAGTTAATAATATTCAGTACGATTGACCTGAAATAATATTGAATAAGTAAATAAGTATTTTATTATTTTAGATGTGTTTAAATTTTATTAGTCTTACTTTAAGAAAATGATGATGCGAAAGCTTCTCTGCTGAAGCACGCTCTATAGGATCGTGCTGAAGACATACCAAGCAAAAATCAGTACCTTCCGTAGATAATGAAGGAGGAATTTCAGGTCTATTTCCCATGCCGACAACAAACATGATTTGATAATTTGAATCGTATTCACTCCACGGATGCTAGAATATATAAAAAATTAATAAAAATAATTTAGAAATTAATGAAAATATTTATATATATACCTTTCCAGATGCCATTTCTACAACAACACATCCTAGAGACCAAATATCAGCAGCTCTTCCATGACCAGATGATTTCATAAATACTTCAGGAGCCATGTACGCTAAAATTTATATTTTATTTTTACTCAATGTACAACATTCTTGTGAAGAACTTTGATATATTTTAGATTCATAAAACAATACCTTGTGTGCCTATATAACCCTGGAGTTCACCAGGTACTGTTGTATTGGCGCGAATTTTAACAGCGCATCCAAAATCACCGAGTTTTAAGCAATTACCACCATCGGTTAAAAATATATTACCACCTAAATTTTCAACAGCATTTTAGTAATATTGAATATAGATGTAATAATCAAGCATTTTAATAAGATACAAACTCTTAATATCCCTATGTGCAATTGAACGATCATGTAGTGCCTTTACAGCAGAAACAAGTTGACTAGTATATCGTCGAATCAGCTGCTCGGGAAGTCCATTGCAACTGACACCATCATCGGAAGTATTGCTGCATCCAGCTATCATGTTTTCTAATGAACCTTCTACACACAGTTCCATAAAGATCAACATTTCTTCCTGTAGAATTACATTTTAATTAACATCAACATGATTTGTATTGACCTGATTTTAGAAATATATACCCTATGAATTTCTACACCATAGTATCGCACTAGATTTGGATGTACTACGCCTTCGAGCACTTGAAGTTCATTAGCAGCACGATCTACGGCTCTTCTATCGCCGATCCCTAGACTGACTTCTTTCATCGCCAACAATTGACCTGATTCGGTGTTGACAACTGTATATACCTAAAAATACATAAAAATCAATAATGAGTCAAATCAAGGCAGTAATTAAAGTTGAGGGATTTTATCTATATCTTTTGAAACAGTGCTAAATAATATAATAAATTACCTTCCCAAAACGTCCTTGACCAATTTTGATACCGCGCTGCCATTTGAATGTGACAGGACGTGGTCGGAAATGATCTCTCGAGCCAGTACCTTGTCTGACGGTACCGATAGCTCCGACTTTACGTAATGCATCATCTCGCTTACAATCTAATTCTTTCAATGCTAACAATTTCTTCTTTAGCCTTAAAATATCTATATAAAACAGTTAATGAATTTCTTATCACAAATTGAATAAATTATCTACTGGTATATAAATGAACCTGTTTCATAAGAATATAAATGTGTATTATTCTCGACTGGCGGTGTCGGCGGAGTGGTAGAATTTATTACCTTGTTTGAAAAAGGATTCTGGAAAATTGTTTGACAAATTAGTATAGATAGTTGAACATATATTTTTTAGAATGCATACCTGAGAGTTCTGTGAAGATGTTCTGACTCGTTGAATAGGAGGCGTACCGACTATAGTAGGCGAAATAATGTTATTTGTAACCGGAACTCCCCTCGATGAGCCGATAACGTGAGATATACAATTATCCATCATATACTTAAGCTCCTGGTAAACGTAAATAGTTAAAAACTATATGAATTAATCTTAAATATAATTTAAAACAATTACTTCAAACTCTGCATCTGATAAGTGTTTCGTATGTTGAGGATCGCAAGTCAACATGAGAAATTCAAGACCGTGGTTTGCCCATCTGAAACATTTATATTCATTTAATACTTATATATTTAAGTATCTACAATGCATGCTTTCAAAAATGAGCAATAGCCAATCAATGTAAAAGCATAAAAGTCTTGATAAAAGAGATTATGACAGTTATAGCCTATTTATTTTATTCGAAAGATAATTTAAAGGACAATAGAAAATCTACTAGTAGCTAGTTGAGTTTTTAAATTCTCCTAATTTTAAGTAGATTGCCACAGCAAAAACTAATCCGAAGGTGTTGAATATATTAGATATTTTTCAGTATTCCATTAATTCTTATCTATCTTACTTTTTAAGTACAAAATAGACTTGAAAAATAAATTATTTAACAAAAAAACATGGTCTATAGTCAAGTACTAACATTAAAAATGAGTATATTTTACCTAGGTCTCAAACCTCGCCCTCTCTCACAACGCTTCATAGCAAAATCCATCCACTGTTTTGCAAATTGGACTAAACCGCTGCTGACGAGTACTTCCCAATCACAGTTATCACCGTCTTTATCATTTAACGTCTTTCGCATACCACTGTACAAATCTTCGCATACCAAAAGCTTGTTGCACGATTCGCATCCAGGTATTCCGTTCTGAAAGTCTTCCAGTTTTAACTCAGCCAATTCTTTATTGCTGATTGTCGTGTTGAACTTTTGATCTTTACCGAAAGAATATTTCTTTTCAGAAGATATCCTTCTGCCGCACAAGCTATAAGTCAGAGCTTCTTCATCTCTAGACTGCTTTCTACTCGTTGGTTTCGTACTATAGGTTGTATACACAAACTCTTGGTTAGACGTCGGCGTGTATGGCACAAAGGCATAATTTTCATCAATTGAATATTGCGAATTATCAAGATTGATACTGTCAGCTCTAGTGAGTCTTGATTTTCTATATGTCGATATTGAATTTCGAGCGTATGGATTATAGCAACCTTCTTGCATACTATCGTCGTTAATCAAGCGACACATTTCTTTGTGAAACTCAAAGCCGAATTTATAACCTTGTGATACAATCTCGCGCGTTCTCGATTGTACACTCGGTCTATCGCATTCGTCCAATTCGAAGAGTCTTTCAGGTTCAGTAGCTTGTTGCATTTGATCTATGGTCCAACATAATATGTTTTGGACACAAGCCATAGCTTTCTGAAATTCATAATTCACAATCAAATATATATCTTAAATCATGTCATATGATTATTTACAATATACATACATATATCTTTTGTCTATATTCTCTAAAAACTACGTTGTGATCGAGATGCTTTGATACGATTCTAGCAAATTGTGCTGTGCTTAGAGCGCGCTCACGTTCTTCGGAGAGTAAGCATTGCATATCACGACATACTCTTAGGATACATAATCTAAAATACAATATATTAAATAGAAAATAAAATATATATAAAAATTATTGTATACATAATGATCCATTAGGAAGTTTACATTAAAAAAATATATAAATACTTATTTTAAATTAATTTTATTGAAACAAATATTTGGAAAACATTCAAGAAAAAATAGGTGACGTAAATTTTAAAATTGTATGTATGACAAATATAGTATAGTGAGTGTGTTTCAATAAACGGTACGTTAGTAATACCGAGTTAATCTGCAAGGTGTCGTGGCGGTGTGCTATCAGATAAATTTAATAGTTTTTTTCATCTTTCTGATATAAAATTTAGATTTGTATTGCATACTGTATTTAATAATAAAACTTCATTATCAGTTTGAATAGATGGGTTGACATTTTAACTTGAATTTCTCTAATGTTTTGTAAATATTTATGTAAATCAAATTCATTTAATTTACATACATATCAATGCATTTAACATAAAATTATAAATGGATCATCCTTATATTATCCTTACTTTATAGAATTATTAGGACTTTCATTCTTTATAAATGTTTCCGTCTTTTGCCTAAGTTCAGCGACTCTTTTTTTCAGTCTATCAGCTGCACCCTCAAGCTGTCTTACGGTTAAGCAGCTATAAACCAATCTATGTTAGATTTATCATTCTAAATTTAACTATAGTTTATTTATATCTTACCAAAAAGTCAAAGGAGCAATAGTAGCTGCGGATTTTAAACGTTGAGCTAAATAATAGTTAAATGTCCATTCATTAGATAGTATAGTGCGAGGCAGATGTTCCATTCCAGCCCAATCCGATAAATAGGATAAATACAACTGAAATTAATTAATTATTATTAAAAAATATTCTTAACAAATAGATTGGTTTTAAAAAAGATACTTACTTTATATATTTCATTCAATGTATTATTAAAAGTTGATAGTACTTTTTCGTAAAACATTCTATGCTTCGATTCTTTCGGTTCTACAACTAAAGCTGTATCAACATGACGAATAAACCGGCTTCTTAATCTTACGGCAATTGCTAAACCTTCTCTTAATTCATATATTAACTAAAAAGTATATTGTACAATAATTGAAAATAATCTGAAATTAATCAAATAATATTTAATAAATAATTACCTGTTTAATTGATAACGCCGATGGTTTTTCAGGCTTTGTTTCTAATCTCATCAACAAAAATTCGTGAATATTCTCCAATGGCACAGTAGATAGGAACAAAAAAATGCTTCTATATGAAGGCAAACACATATCTAAAGTTTCTCTAGACCATGCTCCATATCTGCGGTAAATTTTAATATGTAAAGAAAGAATAGCTTTATTAATATATAATAAATTAATAACCTTCTTAATTCTACACATTCTTTCTTGAGCTCTTGAAAATCTACTTCACATCGAGTGTGGCGTTCATACTCAAAGTCATCGTCAGAAGAATCAACATTGTAATAATTACGAAGAATGACTTCAGATTCTATCTCGACGTTGTCATTGCTCTCATCGACATGGACAATTTCTTCCTGGAAAATATTTATTATAAGTAATTATATTATTATGTTATATTATTATAATAAATTAAAGTAGTTCTAATACTTTGAATTTTTCCAATGTCATTCTGGCTTTCTTTAAAACGCCCAAGTGTAACTTTTCAAGGAAATATAACGCTCTTCTTAATCCTCGAACTTTTAACATTTTCTCGATGTAATCTCTGTAAAATTATAACAATATAATTGCCTTTTTTGATAATATTTTGTCAGCAGATATCTTATCTAAGTATTATAAAATAATTTACCTGTAAGGTGATACCAGATTTGGATTGTAAAGTCTCAGTTTAGTCAAATCTCCAAGGGAACCCATATTATAAACATTAAAATCTACGATATCAACAAAAGAATCGTCATGATTTTCAGTGACAGACGACATGAAACCGCTCTCGTTAGAGTGCATGCTTCCGACAGACGAGTCAACACTCTCGTACGGCGATCTCGAATGCTCAGAGTTGGGCGTGTCGGGCGTTTCGTCAACGTTTGCAGAGTCACATTTGCTGTTGAAAGACCTGACGTTCAATAACGATTTTTCAATTTGGACTTGGCTATCAGCGCTTTTTGTGGAATCTCGGCTGCTTTGTTCAGTTTCGTCTTCGGATGCATTGGAGTCTAATTTCGCTCCAGTGATTTTGATGTGTATCATAGAAGATTGTTTCACGTCGTTGTCATCGTCTGATTCGTTATCGTTTTTGCATTTAACAACTGGACTTTTGTCGGAGTCTTCCACCGTGAACTTGACTTTCGGTTCACTTGTCGACTTGCTACCGATACATTCGCTGAAATATTGATAGTAAACTATTGAAAAAATTATAAAAATATGATAAATATTATAGTAGCTTCTGAAATTATTAGCAGACAATTTTTCTTTCGAGTAGACTGAAACATTTACTGCATGAAAACAAGCTACTTCTTGAATAGCAATTTGATTATTGGCAGTTCACAGAATTGTTCTGATAATTAATAAAAATATGCAATTATTGCATATTATTTCCCCCCTGAAAATATCTAAAATAACATCCCTGTCGTGTAACCAAACCTTAGTCTCTAATTGTTTTTTATTTGCCTGATTTTGATATAACTTTTTTTGAGACAAGTCTACATCTGTAAGTTATCTAAAGCTTTAAATCTATTATTATAAAATAATAGTATCATAGATGTACTTCACATTTTTGTTTACATTGTAAAGAATGTCTGATATTAATTTTAGATGTCACAAATATAAATAACATTCAATCAATATTTAACCTGAAATTTTGTGTCGACGTTTCAATTTTTTTCTGTGAAAATTTCCATTTGTGTTTGTGCAGCAGTTTTTTGATGATGAGCATTTTTAACCTCTGATGATGGACAATGTTGTACCAGAGACACATAGCCTGTAATTATTTCATGTGAAATAATAATAAATTACCTATCAGTATATTATTAGGTTTATAAAATAAATTCTACCTTAGTTTTATTTATAAATTCATTTGTGACTATTATTGGATGTTGTACAGCCATTGCTTTGGTAGACGGATAAAGAGCTTCAGCTTCCGATAAGAGATCTAACAAGTTCTCTACCTCTCTCATAGCCTGTCCTACCGCTGTAGAACAAACGGAACAGTCCACGCATAAGCACTCCGAATAATATTCTGTAAAGTTATTAAAAAATTTGAAGAAAATTGCATAGTGTTTAAATAGAATTAAAAATATCAGATGGTCACTCTCAAAGTTCAACGACTCTATGTAGTAACTTCGCCATTATAAATTTTAATCTATCATTTGCTTTGACTAAATCTACACTCGTTTTATAAACAACACAATGCCCATTGATAAACATCTCTGTGAAAATCTACAACTATCTAACTCGACGGAAAATTCAAGCTTAAATACTTGCTTTTTACCTAATAAAAACCCGATAAAAAAATGATGAAAGTGCAAGTGCCACAAAAGAGAAACTTCTGATTGACAGATTAATCTTGAATAGTGAGAAATTAATACACATTTTACCGTTATTGCTTTCAACGTGTTTAGAATTGAACATGTTTTTGTCGTCCAAATTGTTCCCGATACCGCTATCAGGACTTGTAACCGATGTCTGTGTAGTCCACACACCTGATCCATGACATTTGCTTTCTGCGTTTACAAATCTGTAAAATTAAATAAACAAAATGATATTGAACTTCAACTATAGCAAATTTAATTCGCGGATTGATTTTACAGTATAAAATTAGCATGAAATATGACTAGAAAAATCACAGTAATAGTGAAGATTTCTGTCAGTTTATTAGAGAACACTGTAATTTAAATTGTTGTAAACTGTATAATGATAACAAGTTTTGCGGTTTTAGTGTTTGGATGATGTTATAAATATGGACTTGAGAATGTTAAGATGACACTAAAAGTTCGTCAAATTGTGACAAAAGATTCCTGAATGACCGTCCAAGTGAAAGTAGATGAGTTGAACACCAACTAAGAGACGATTCGTCAAATCTTATGTGAAGATTTGGAAAAGAGGAAGATTTTTATTGGGATAAACACATACTCTATTTATAAATTTTTGTTCCTCAAAGTCAAAACTATTCTTAAATATAAAGCTATTAAGAAAAATATAAAATAAGACTTTCAAATTATTTTGAGCCAATCTAGGAATTAAATTTACGCATATAAAATAATAAATATGACTCACTTATAGTCCAATATGTTCTGCAATAATGCGGGAACTATGTCTCTTTTCGATAGTAAGAAAGCGTCTTGCTGGGTGGCTGTTCTACCGGCTTGTCTCGCGCTCACCTCTAGCCAAATCAAATCCTTAAGTTCATTCTGCCAAGTATGCTCTTCCATTGATATCTATTTTTGTATTTAACAAATATTAAAGTAAAGGAATGAGATGCTTTATTTGTATGTAAATACTGAACTGTTCTTTTGCAATTCTTGTCATTGTTTCCCATTTTAATCAGCATGCTGAAAGCGTTGTGAAAATTAGCACGGCTGTCAACCACCGCAGATGTGTCAGCTAATACGTCTGTTGGTTTATCCAAGCTTCTTAATGCTGAGTGACAAACGGGTTGAGAATGAAGTGATTTGAAGCGGTTATTGGACTCCACCTGAAATTAAAAATATTTTGATAGTAATACATATTTATCTGAAGATGTACAAAATCATCAAATGGACTATTTTATAGAGTAATAGAACAAAAACAAGTTCTATAGAATGTAGAAATTGCACATACCAACTTTGTGATGGTGGAAATTCCTATATGGTGCGGCGCCTGCTCCATTTGTTGCTCTTTACACTTTTCAATATCAAGCTTCAAATCTCTTTCATGTCCTCTCAGTGTCTTTAAAGATCTTCTCTTTGCTCTTTTGTTCTCTGTTTCAAAACACAATCAACATTTTTTATTTTATATTTAATGAAAGGATATGTTCAAATAAACAATTATAAATAATAATACCTAAGACGTCTAGAGAAGATAAATTATTTTTGATTGATATGGTATCAGTCGTATTTCTTCTTATGAACTTTACGACTTTCGGAGATCCTACCGAGCTCAACATTTCACCAACTGCACATCTATAACAGTTAGATTTTATTTATCAGCATTCAATGAAGTATAAATAACATATATGTAAATTAACCTGTGTTTTTCCTTATTTCTGATTCTTGTTCTTGGAGGTGTTGAACCGAGGTGATCGTACTCAGCTGACAGGGCATCCAACGCTTTCCATTTTCTTTCAACACTGGCTGCATCTCTGGTGATAAAAAATATTATTAATTTTCCAGATAATTTCTTATCATTACTCACAATAAATATTAATAATATATTTTAAAGCTACTCATGACACATTTATGAAATATTTTTCTTTTAAAACTAAAATCAAAGAGCTTTTACAGTGACTAATATTTTATTTCCCAGTTCCTTGGCATAAAGCCACATATCTGGTTATCGATTTCTTCCTTCCTTCCCCTTTATTTTATTAGGGAAAGAAAAAAAAATCAGACAATAACAAATAATCTGTTTCCACCCCGAATCATCGAGATTTATCACATGATTAAGAACTGGAAGGGACGTTAGACCGCCGCCAATTTTGAATGATATATACCCTAAAACACTGATGTAATGAATCACTTCTATCAGGAATATAGTTATTTTATGAACTTCCTCCAGACATTTAAATCAGAACTACTACTTAAAATAACGAAAGTTCAGGCACCTCCACCAAGCACAACTTTGAACCCGATCAACCCAAGTTCAACTCGATATTTAAGACGACTTGGAGACAACGTGAAGCATTTCTACGATGAGAACACTCATAATAGCGAATTTCAAAACTTTCAAGGTTGGTAGCCTCATTATGTTGCTAAGGAGTTTTGATTCAACAAAACTATGCAATAGAACGCGGTTGGTTGTGAATTCATTGAACACGCGTGATTGAGGCAATGATTCTGATTGGAATATTTAAAGGCAAGAATGTGTTTAATTTCAAAATCTAATTGAATTACAGCGAATTATATTTTTGATTAAATCTAATAATATAAGTCACAATTACAAGTCGCTTAACATTATAATAATTTACCCTCATGATAAATTTTATGTTACTAGCAAAGTATCCAAAACACATACAAATATATGTGGCAGATGAAAATGAGCATCCGCTAAATATAAATAAAAATAATAAATAATAAAAGATTGAATACAATTACGACAAAATTACATCACAAAACTCCATGAACATTTTGACGTATTAGCCATTTTATTTTGACACAAGATCGATTTTATGTTTATTTATAGCATTACGAGGTACAAACTTTTTTTGCATCACTCGTGTACGTATATGGAACATAATACGTACAATAATAGCTTCGGGGGTTGTTTTCATTCTCGGGGGTGGTTATAATTAATCGACTTTTAGTAGGTCTCACACATTAACAGGCTATATTTAGCAGAGAAATTGTCGCTGAGCGATCGATAGTATCGTGTGGTTGAACCGCGAACGACCAAAAAAAAAACCTACTCAACCAAGCAGACATGACGATTCGAGACCTTGACTCGCAGGCCAAAGGTAAACGTGGTATTCGGTGAAAATTTTCATACAGACGCTAATAGAAGACTACTAGGACCTAACTGCTTAAATTTGCTTATTTTATTTATCATGCATTTTTTAAAACTGGAAAATCTGATTATGTATTTTGATATTGATTATATGGTTCTTAGAATAACATATAATTCACATAGCTTATTTTAAATTGGACAAGATTTTAAAAGACAATACGTTGTATTTATAATGGAAAAATTTCGTTTTGAATTATATTTTAATTCTCAGAACTCTTGTTATACTTTCTGCACTACATAAATTTTCCTGACTACTTATACATTTAAGAAAATTAAGATGCTAAAGATAAATGAAAAGTCGCTATATGTATTAGTTAATCGTATCTAATCGGTTGGTTAGAATATATTTACTTAGTCATTGAATTTAACTAAGTAGTGCAAGGTCGAAAAGGTCGATACTGAGGTTACAGAACTTTTATGTAACCGCTCAACAAGTTCAACATCGATTCCTGCAACTTTCTTACGTGACAGTGAAATTGTACAAGGTAGAGAAAGGACGTTTAAGTAATAAACAAAGTACAAAAAGTGACAGGTGGATTATATTATTTTGAGGTGGAAACTATAGAATATATAAAAATACCGCAATGCGGGATACTTTTAAATAACTATAACTATACATATCTTGAAGTTGACTATTAAACAAATATTCAAATAGTCGTCAAAATATGTAGCTTTTAGTATATTAAATAACACTACAAATAATATTATATCACATCTTTGTGAAAATGATAGTAATAAGTTAACTAGATTTGTATGTAAAATTACACACTGTAAGGTGTATTTTAGTGCAGTTCACGCACCTACTCAACAACTACCAAAATTTCTAGCCAAACGATTTCAACCTCTACATAAGGAAATGAAATCATATGTTGAACATTTTTATGACTTTTAAGAAAAAAATCAAAACTTCAAATGAAGATATTTTATTCAGTTTTTCGCTTTTAGGATGGCCTACACAGTCACTAGGCTAAAATTCTATAGAACATTTATGGCCAAAATTAGAAGAAAATGTTGCCCAATACAATTGCAAACCCAAAATTAAACTGCGAGAAAAATTGCAGATGGAATGGAGAAAATTGTTTCATTAGTTGACAGTATGTATGCCAAAAAGGGTTTCAGCTGTAATTAAAGCTAGAGGTGGACCTACTTAATAATAAAAATAAGCTTAAAATAAACACTAAGCAATCTAAATTGGTTTTTTATTTATATTTTCATGATTCTTTAAGATATAACACATTTATTGGGGTGCCACATTATTATGGCCAAACATGTGTATCAAATTTCTTGTAACGATTGTGACAAAATTTACATTCGTCAGACAAACAGTAGGATTTCAGAAAGAAAGATAGAACATAGAAACGCGATAAAATGCTTTGATGAAAAATCAGCTTGGCAAACGACACTTTCAATGAAAATCATCATATAAACTTTGATACAACTAAAACTTTAGGCAAAATTAAAAGTAAGACAGCACTAAATAAAAAAGATGACGCGAAAGCTAAATTAAATTTGAACAAAATTCATATAAATATAAATTTATAAACAAACCAATACGAAAATGAATCCATTTGTTATTCCCTTAGTAACGAACAAACATAAATATAATAAAAACACAAGATCGAGTCAAAAACGACACATCTCAAGAGTGTGCGGCGGCTGAGATGATGATCCCAACGTCGGTGATCGAAACGTCGGCAAACAAGATGCGAGTAAGAAAAGGCGCGATACGAAAGCCTTAACATCTCAAAAAGCTAAGTAACGTGTTAAATAAATCCGAGTGAAACTTAAACAAAAAAATAGAACCGTCAGCCATAGGCCCTTGTCTACCAGCCCCCTAGCGACCCGTAGCTATAACACCTTGTAGGCTTCGCATAGATAGCTGTGTGCCAACGAATTACTCCACCTTCGTTCTCGACCTAAGCCGTCACTGCGGCCGGTAACACTATCTAGTGTAAGTTTCTGCTCTTGGCTTGTCGAGCCTCATTTGAACGCCTCATAGCATACCATTTACAGCCACCATTCGCGAAACTTTCTTCCTTGGCCGACTGCGCCCACCATTTGAAAACTACACCCACAAATGGCCCTCAGCTTCGACGGATTTTAAGAAAAATATCAGTTTAGTTTAAATTTACCTTTAGTATCAGTTTAGTTTAAAGAAAATATTTTTTAATATTTTTCTTTTATTATTTGATAAATTAACATTCTAAATAAGAGTATAAATTATTAGGAAATATTACATTTATTATATATAGGTAGATCCTTAAAACATTTGATTTTGTTATCCGGTGTAAAAAAGCTTAAGAATGTAATTATTTACTACTAAAAAAAAAAAGTCACTTACAAAATAAATATTTTTATGGCTCAGTATATTAATTGCCTGACAAAAATTATTGACTAAAATAACGATCAGACGAGCGTATATTTGCTCATTACTCCAATGTTATGAACATATAATTTTGTCGGTATGTTTACAACACTTTTTAAAGCTATTATTAAATTTTCTTTAGTTGAATTAGTGAAAACGCATTAAGTGACTCTTAGCTCGAGTAAAAAATATACAATTCACTATCGTTTTTTTATATACTTGAAAAGGAACAACACCTGTCTTCTAAATAAATTACATAAAAATAAACACAACAGGCGAAAACGCGAAATTGGCAACGAACATTGGCAAAGAAATCGAAAGTGTTTATCGTCAAGATTTTCATTATAACAGTAATTATTACAATGCGTTTCGCAGCTTCTTAGACAATGGCTCGTTTCTATTTCAAACGACTAGTATAAAACGATCATTTTGATGATATTATTTATTTTTTGTGAAAAATTTCTCGAATGACTCTCCAGTGTTTTCGCACGTTTTTCAATTAGATTCTACGTAGTTCCAATTCGATTGATAATAATTTTGAGAGCATTGATATTCTAGGCACTCTCTGTTTTATAAACAAACAATGTCATGAGAGGACTAAACAAAGTGACTATTGTTAGACTCCAAAGTCTAATTTATAATAAGTGACAACACATATAAGTAAGCAATAAGCTACTTGGATAGATACTTTTGAAGATGATACATTACATTAAACAATAAAAACTACCAACGACTAATAGATTGATCATAAAAAAATAATTGATATCTAATTGCCTCCCGTTGTGAATGACACTCAGTAATTCGATAATAAATAAAATACAATTATGCTTTCCACTTGATACTTGAGTATCTCTTACACATTCTATTACATATTATTGATCGGATACCCTTGGCAGCACCTAACTAGTTTGTACTGCATAAAAACCAAGATGCGGGACCGTCTGTATTCAATCAGTCAAGCAGTTTATTAACATTTGATAATCATGGTGACATTCTAGTCGAAATCAATTAGATGTGTGAAAAACTTGAAAGGTAAATCACTTTAAAATAATAAACTATCTGAAATTCTGAAGACCAGGGTTCTCAATCGAATATTCGAATAATTCACCCGATTTTCAACTATACGGATATTCGAATAATTGATCGAATATTCGCTTATACTATCTCGAATGAAATTTGAAAAATCTTAGAATGAAACAATTTGTATACTTGAGCAACACAGTCGTTTTTTCTCTCAATATACTCGAGTAAAATCTATGGACCTTTATTATGTTTCGAAATGCGAAACAATTAAACGCTTCTTCTCCACAGAAAAATGCTTTTACGCCTTCGAAAGACATTTGTGAATAAATTGTTTATTGGCGGTATCTACTATGATCGAAATTCGCGGAATTTGTTCGTTGAACGAAACAAAATGTTGGAAAAGCTCACATTTTTATATCGTTTAACGCTTATCTCAAAAACTTTTTTTACGTTTATGTGTTTGTTATTTCAAGACGCAAATAATTTATAATATAATATAATTCGCTCGCGTGTAATTTCATTTATGTGCAAATTGTGTGAATATATTTTAATATTTGATCCATTTTTGTCCAATAGTTCGAATTGAGAACCCTAGGTTCACTTTCCTTATTTTTCTGATTTTCTGATCTTTCTGACTTTGACGAATTTTGTATCTAGAGCTTATCTTCTAAAAAAGATGACTGCCATACTTTGATACATATGAGGTCATTCATTGATAAATTTAATAAAAAAAATATATAACAATTTATCTTTAATTGTTTATTTATTTTTTATATATAAATATCACTTAAGCGTTAAATCTTATTGTACATAATCCAATTATCTATGGTTTACTGTGGTGACTAAAAATATATGAATGGCAGATGAACTAGAATTTATTATTCCTTACATAGGATTGTATATAAATATTTCTATAAGAGAAAGTTAATTTCTGAAGCAATCTTGAAAATTTCGATATGCAATCGATCAATAGTTATTCCAAGAATATTTTTGAAGTTTACTTAACTATCCAAAGCTGATAAATTATTAATTTGTTCAAGGCGAGTTTACCCCTCAGTACAACACTGCAATTGAAAAAGTTACGAGTAACTTTCAAAACTCCCAGAATTATTTAAACGCTTTCTTAGAACGATAAGAAACATTGAGAAGATGCTATGGAAAGATAGTCGGCCATGAACTATAATTTTACATTCACAGAGAAATTTTCTGGCAGTACAAAAATGCTACACATCTTCCTTATAAATTAGTAGCGACTAGACAAATTCTACATTAAACAAAAAATCCATACAACAGTTATCTTAGTCACTGTGTCCAGACAATATTCCAAGAATCTGTTTTTTTGTTGTTGAATACATATAAGATATTCTCTATGAGCTAAAATAGCTCATTATAAGATCATTTTTTATATATTAATTAATCACCACAATATTTTTATTCGTGAGATTAGGAAAATATAGGTATATAATCACTAATTCTAATAGGAGAATTAGTTTTCCATCGTGTACAGACACGATGGAAATTAAAAAAAAAACACAAGGTCCACATGGATTAGAACCTAGGTCTTTCGGGTAAATAGGCAGCGACTTATACCAGTCGTGCTGATAATTGGTTGTATGTCAAGCTCAAATACGCCAACTAGCATTGCAATGAAAACATGGAAAGTATTAGAGCTTAACAGCTTACTAAATCTAACAGAATAGGATGGATAGATTTAGGTTTTTACATAAGATTATTAATTTTTTTGAAATAAATTGGCTACACAAGTCGTCTGAATACATTGCCAATCTGGATTTCTTCAATGTTATAATCTCAGTCTATTAATGTTTATTCTATTAATTAATGATAATAAGAAAGCTATTCATAATACAAAATTCATACTTCTGGCCGAAGAAATTTAAGTATTCATTAAAATAGATTATACTTAGGATTGTAAAAAACTTTAATTTAATATTTTTTTTGGTGTCAGACTGATTCATATGCATAAAAAGCCTTTCAAATTTTGGGTTTTATCTTGTATTACACACTCGAGGTGTACCATATTGCTTTTTTAATCTGATTTCCAAATAATGCAACCGACTCACTTTTATTAAAAAAAGATCTAAAAAAGGTTCCTCATATACTTTTAAATAAATACTATCCATTTTTATTTCTCACAAAATTCTTATAAGGTATGCTGGGATATGATTCCCTCGAGTCGCGTGGACAAGTGTATTCAGAAAAAATATATTACAGCTGTTGGTAAGGAACATACACGATCCGTAGATTTTGAAAGTATTATAGATAATTTTTATGTGCCTTATAATTAACAGCGTGTCACTTAAAACCGCATACAAAAATAATATTATTGGAAACTAGAGAACATAAAAATTTGGTTCCGATATGTATACGACATTTGATAATTAAACATTTTTCTGAATCTCTAATATAATCAACATAAAATTGTAAATTGAACAAAACAAATCTCTACCATTTTTAGACTTATTGATTTATAGGTAAAAACACATCGCTATTTAAACGGTAATTCAACTTCTCTGTTTCATAGAGCAGACAAACATTCGGATAGTGAACATAAAACGACTCAGCGTGCGTACCCGAGCGTATGAGAATTGTATCACATATGAATAAATATATTTAAATACAACAAAACCTAAAGTATATATTACTTTAATAATGTTCATGCTTTTAACCGCCTATTAAACATATACAATATCTTTAATCGTCCATAACGAATTGATGGCATACTTTCACAAAATAAATCAGCGTATAATCACAATGCAAACAAACAAGCGATAACCAAAAATTTGACAGCTTGATCGATTGCATAGATTAGCTAATATTAATTTATATACCAAGTATTATTTATTTAAGTATAGAGTACAAGGGCGCAACAAAATAATTACTAAGAGCCAGTTGTAAATGTTTGCTTGTATGTTATAATCATAATTTTTTTACGTCCAAAGTTGACCGGATTTTGACACCGTAAAAATTATCAATATAAAACATTTTTTTTAATTGCGGACCTGTACTATGTCCCGTATTGCGAATAAATGTCCGATGTCTAATTGTAAGCCAAGATTATATAAAATAATCGATTACTGTAAAGCTATATTTATATTAGCATTAAAACCACATCATGATAATACGCGGAATTGTCGGTTCCGATCAAAAATATTATATTATATCTGATTTCCAAAAGTCTTACGATTTTTTTTAGCATACGTCGTTATCATTTTACTTTACTATAAATATACCAAATAAAGCATAGTTTCTCATCGATTTTATATTTAATATTTATTTTGTAAAAAAATATTTTGCATCAAAGATTAAATTAATAATTTAGTTTCAAATATAATAAATTGGAACCGCAGGTTGCTAGTAACTTAATTTACAATTTTTTTAATCAATTTCATTTGATGAACGAGCGATGTTTTGCAATACGAGCAGTAAGCATTGCATCACTTTATCCCAAAGCAGAGACAATGATTCTTCTTTTAGAGAAGACGAATTCAAGTTCATTAGGATTAAGATTCTTGCAACACCAATCCATTGTATTTTATATATTTATATTTTTGGGTTCTGAAACGTATCAACTTAAGATTCCCATATTTATTATAATAAAGTTGCTTTGATATACGAGTGTTTACATTTCCGGAATGAATTATTAGAGGTTTCACTGTTTTTATTTTTCAAAGGCGTTTGCTTTGACAAAATACTCATTTGGTGATTAAAATAATCGACGACTGATATGCATTTTTTTTAAATTTATTTATTAATTACAAATCTCACCGTCATCCCAGGTTTCCCCAATAGACCTTTATTCAAATTAGCTTAAACATTTCATATACATTCATAAATTTAGCTCAAACATGCATTTATATACTTGCACATACACTTTAACACACTTATTGTAATTAAAAATGCACACGATATTTTTAATTATACTGATGAACATTGAAAATTAATATGAAATATAAATTCTTCTAGATACACATAGTAGCTATCGTCTGGAACATAATGTTGTCTGGCAAGCTCATTTAAAATCTGCACGCGTTTTCGAGCGCTGACGATTTGTCTGCAATCTCAGAATGAGGGACGCAATCGCACGACAATCCGTCGATGCTCAGCTATTTTCATTTGCGGTCCGTAAATGCCCTATACTTTAGGGCATTTTAAAGCCTATATCGAATGAGGGACGCAATCGCAATTTTCTAGAGTTGGCAATCGCAACTCTAGAAAATTGCGATTGCGTCCCTCATTCGATATAGGCTTTAAAATGCCCTAAAGTATAGGGCATTTACGGACCGCAAATGAAAATAGCTGAGCATCGACGGATTGTCGACACTTAGTATACATTTAACACACGCTACGCTTCTAGCAAAATAGCACTAGAATACCACACGAGATGTTAGATTTTTTCTTTAAATCCTTTGCAGCAATGTTAAGCATTTCGCAAAGATTTCAGGTAGTGGAAATATTATATATTTGAAGACGCTTCGTATCGCCAATAAATTGTTAAAGTTACACTCGTCCGTATTTGGTTATTTCGATGAGATTCAACTTATATTTTTTTTGCTACAAATTTTGCTTTTGACGTGAATTTTTGACTTCTGAGATGTGATAATTGTTTTTGCGCTCTCCTATTGATCAAAATTCAGTTTGAATATACTTTTGTATCAAAAGTTCGTAGTAATATCAGTAAGGATAGCTATCATATATTTAAAACATATGTGTAATATCGAAGTGCAGACAAACTTTAAAGCATCTGTCTGTACTTTCCGCATATTTCCTGAGAGAGATATTTATTCCGCTTATTTTCCCATGAGAGTAATATTTTGGACTTAATAGTAATAGTTTTAGAACATTAGGTTAGGTTTGGGTTTGAACAGCAAATGGACGTTTCGCAACTGTTTCGCAAACCCGACTTTATATGAATTAAATTTGTAGTATGTTCAATTGATTGTATAGTTTTGTCATTGTAAAAGTTTTGATAAACGATTGATTTTACTGATCTTTTAAAATATATCTACTATATTTAAAAAGTGGCTTCCTTGAAATGAATATAACGTTTAGCTATTTTTATATTTATGAACAATGTAGTAAAACATTTCTATAGTGTAATTGTAAAACATACATTATTTTCAATATATAAAAAAAATAATGATGCTCATAGTTGACCTCAGGGGATTCTATTGACACATCTAGTAATTGAAAAACAGTTTCTAATCAACTCCCAAAAAATCGTGTAACCATAAATTTTACCAAACAACCACAAAACAAATTTACACGCACATTAGCAATACCTATGGCGAATTTCCGAAGACAGCGTCGAATCGGCGTCGAGTGGGTGCAGCCCATTAGTCAAATGGATTCCATCAAATGCGAAATTTATCAGATAACAGCACAAGTACTTTGGCGTGGCACGTGTACGTATAATATGTTACATACACATCGGAATGGTGAATCTCTTTACGAGGATGACACAGCGTTTCCTACCGGGAATTTCGTCTATATTATGTATATTTCAATATTACATACACAGAAATCCAACGGTGGAAGAAATGTTATATCTAAGGAGGATTTAACGTGAAATTTATAAAGTTAAGGGACATATGGCAATGGGCGTTTACCGAATACAATCAAACATTGCAAAAGTGCGATAAACGCCGATAAACGATAAATCCTGGGGAAACTGTCTGATTGCGCGCGGAACTAAGCCGTTTCCGAGGTTTAAGGTGTAACTTTGTGTAATACATATATACTATTTGAACTATGGCTATAAGACTCGTGAGAGTTTTTAAAATTAACATCTCGAATCATTATGTTTTAATGTAAAGAAAATAAATATCTATGTTGTACCATTAGTTGTTTATAAGTACATTTTTGCGAACAATCAATGCGAATTTTATATGGATTCCATTGTATAAAATAACGTTTTTTTATGGTTTCCATGAAAATATGAACATCAGACAGATTGAATTAGGCATATGTATATATTCTGCGTATTTAGTGGTTTCTAATAGTGAATATATTCCATTCATTTCATTCAACACATCTACAATCAAATTCTGATTTTTAGAAACCACATATAGATTGAAGTTTATCGCTTTTTGCTTTTTTTAAACCGCATACAGGTTAAAAAAAATAATTACATGTTATGGTTAAACTTCATTCACACATACTCTAAATTATAACAATAATTTTAGATTTTTCACACATATAACAATAAAATTGATTGTTATAACCACTATATATTTAAAATCACACTGAATTATAGAAACACAACCAAAAGTATTATAGTTCATAATAGTTTTGATAAAAATATTAGATATAGTTGGTACTTATTTACAGTTGTGTAATGTACATATATATATGCGGTGTCTAGAATCAATATCAGACATATCATATATACCTATATTGAAAATATGTACATATTTATTTTATAATATTATAAATATCGAGCGAACTTTCCAGTCAAAATATTTCATATTAAGATTGAAACTTCATTATTTTTATAATACGGAAGGTCAAATATTTCGATTGAGTTTAACATATAGACATACTATCTATCTGATTTTCACTAACTAATTCAAGGCTTTGTCTACTCTCATTTTCTGTGAATGATAAGCCGATCGTTGCGTCAAGTATTCAATAATAACACCATGGAATTTATTTTACAGAGAAGCTTTTTGAACTGACGCGTATATTCGATTAAAAATCTTACTGTTATAGACAGCGCTTCATTCATTATTGACTTCACTACTATATGTTGTGTGGTAAACATAATATTGAGTCGATTATAAAAAATCATGCTAAACGCATACCTGTACTTTAGCAAATCATTTCCTGATTCAAAATATATAATAGAAACGTGCATCGTAATAAATCAGTAGCTAAAGATACAGAGGAAATTACCTCAAAATGGATAAAAAAATCTGGGTTTAATGAAAGCGAAAAAAATATTTGTACTATTTTATATTAATTAGGACGCAAGTGTGTGTGTTCGTTCAGCTGCGCAGTTTCGTTAAGGCCATATTTTAGCGTAATAAAGAAAATAACAACTCGTTTGGACAAAATGACTAACTAACAAGAGGATGGAATATATAAGCGATGCAATTAACCAATCGATTTCGGCATTTTTGCGATTCGCCGGAGACGTTTTGAATCAATAATATAAAAGATCTGATACTTTGTCATATTAGCAGACGATCAGGTGATTCTAGACGAGAGGGCATTGAGAGCAGACAACCAGACTTAGACCGAAACACAAGAAACCTCAACAAATCACTCGCTCAGAATACAATATCTACAACTCAACGATATTATTTTTGTATATTGTACAAATGAACTGTTACAAGTTCTTCGGCGTCTATTTTGGCAGAAAAGCCACACCCATTTGGCCTCAAAATCCGAAACAAGTATTATTTTTTTCAATATTTCGGATCTACTTTATCCTTTATTGTGTGGGAGTTGCAGCGAAGAGCGTCAATAATTGGTGACATTGCAGGAACCACTTTCGCACATTCGTCCCGAGACGTTAACCACCCATAAGTACCGTCGAATACTACTTTTTGTGTGGAAAGGACGCGCGCTAGATAATACATTCAACCCTGCGTACTATTGTTCTTCGCTCTTTGGTCACTGATCGCCGAAGTAACCATTTTTGCCGCTCACTCTAAGGCATGGACACGTTTCGAAGGTATGTTCAAGAAGCGATGCAATTTGCTTGCAAACATCCTCATCTGCCATTCAACAGAGCTATTTCGAACCAGCATTATAAACTGTGTGATATCACGGGAGACACCACGCAGTCACAGCAGAGACAAGCCAGGAAAACAAGCTCAGAAAACATCACAACCGACAATAATACAACTCGACACGTCAGCCAATACTATCCGACTTACCAAAGCCGCATTCGTGATAAGACACTACTTCTGATACTGTAGTAAATTGTACCAGTTAAAATAAACACGGCGTCTATTTGGTTGCAAAGTCACACCCCTTCGGCCTCAAAACACGAAAATTATTTAAAAACTCCTCATGTGTGTCATATCTCGTATATTGAGCTGACATTTTTGGATATAATAATGCATTGAACAAATATTTAAAGTCAGAGGGGAATTATCGGTGTTTGGATCAAAAGTAGTAAATAAAAATATAGCTGCCTTTCCAAATAGTGTTATATTGAAATTATGGATACAATTATAAGGCATCTTAAATAATACTATTATTATAATTTTTTTTATTGCACGAATGTGTTTCTTTATTCTATTGAGAAAACCCGCTACATTTGTATTCTTGCGGATTGTTCTAGAAATAGAATAACACAAATTCGCACATCCGTTCATTATTCCCCTGGCCGTACTCGTTTTCTTAAACCAAACTATCCTTAAATTGTCTCTATTTCTAGTAATAAATATGTACATATTTATTTCTTATGAAATATTATAGTAATATATTATTTTCTAACATTCATATCCTATATTTCTTGAATATCTAACCATTCCAATCTATCAATCATACTTCTACAACTAGTAAATATTTTTTAACACCAAACTACATTTAGTAACTTATCAAGTGACTAAACTGCTGGCCTTTGATCAAATGTTTTTATTTGTCTGTGTAAAATTTTCAATTTTTTTAATAATATGCTAAATTTATCCGATTTATAAATATGCCTAATTGTTCTAGAGTTCTGTATTATTAGTATTAAAAATGAAGCATAGTATATAGGCTATGTTTATTATTAATTTTTAACTTCACATATTATGTTACTTATTGTGAATAATAATTTATAAATATACCCTCAAAATCAATTTTATGATTAATGATATTATGTTCTTAAAAATAAGTATATCTGAGAATAGATCAATAAGCAATTCACATAAAAATATGTACGTACACTTATTCGCAGAATTAAGTTGTTGAACTATTTCTAAAACTTAATTTTCAATAGAATGCTATTCAAGAAAAATTCCATTAAATTGGCAAAAAATGTTTTAAATAAAAACCTATACACAAGCGTCGTACTAAACACATTTTAAATATGTAAAATGACATGAATACACATAAGCTTACAAAAAAAGGTATAAAATACCACGCAATGTAGGCGTAAAAGAATATGCAGATACCTTATTTGTGCTTAATACTCGGAATACGCTAAAGTTAATTATGTACACTGTTATTGAAACCGACCTATATATTTATACAATTTTCCTATAATATAACCATTCCAGCGCACTAAATTCGTTCAAATTTTATGATCATCTTTCAAAAACATATCTACATTAATTCTGACCGTAAACAATATTCTAATTATAACTCCATTTAGCCTCAATTTAATTTAGCAAATGGCTAGTCTGAAATTTTTCACTCGCAATTGCGCGACTTTCAGATGAAAATAAGAACATATTTTTAGACACACTCTTGTGTCGCTTATTGTACAGCACTTGACTTCCCTTGAGAAACATTTAACCCATAGCAAATGCATTGCGCAAATTGCAATGTGTAATTCTATAAATTGAATAGATAATACTAGGCTTGGATGTAATGTGTATTTTATAACTTAAAAAAGTCTATTATCACCATAATCTACAGATAAGACCATGTTAGTGTAGTACTTGACACTGAAACCGATTCTACAAACATGACACATGATATTTGATATGGGAAACTAATTAATAGATTTCATTACCTTAATGAAAATCGATTACTTGGTTTTTAATCGAGCAAGTTAAAAACTGTGTTTTGTACAGTGTGGATAAAAATAAATCTGTAACAACAATTGTAATATAATGGTTATGAAAATATTATACATAGATCATCTATGAATAGATGACCCTCATTCGCGCGCTTATATCACTGGACGAGGTCGCAATTGCTACCTTAACATTCTTATGCTGAATCAGGCGTAGCTTTTGCCCGCACGCATGCTTCCCAGCTTCTTCGACCGTCTTCAATTTCAAGTCAATTTCTACACGATTTTATTGCTTTTGACGTGGATTTTTTACTTCTGAGAAAGGATAATAGTTATATGCGCTCTTCTATTGGTCGGTTTAGATACGCTTCATTCGATTCTCACTTACTGTAAATCGTGATGTTGTTATAAAAAATCTTAATATGAATACTAGATTTGAAACGACGGCACGATTTTATTGCTTTTAACGTAGATTCTAAACAGGGCCAGAACTGGCCCAGAAAAATGCATGTCATTTAATGAAATATTATAAACTTTAATGAAATGAAAATATTAAAAAAACGACCACTGATTGATCAATTTTTGCCCCCCTCTGAAAAAAGCTGAAATTACGTTTCTAAGTGCATTCTTGATATCGACACTACGAGTTGATTATTCGAGTAAAAATCAAATAAATATAAGAAAAATTAAAAATATTTTTTAATTATAATAATAAATTTAAAATTGAAAAAGCTACCGTGGAGCCACATTAAATATACCAAAGAGCCGCATACGTTGGTTCAAAAGATATCTCGGATTTTTTTGTCCGAGAAGGATAAAGGAGGACAATTCCGCTTGACAGGGCTAGACAAAATAGTTCTGCGGGCCTAATACGGCCCGCGAGCCAGACCTTTATATTATACTATAATAGTATTTCTGAAAGCCAAACTGGTGAAAAATAGTAAAGCACATAAAAGCAGTTTTTCAAATATATTGGAAATAGCTGGGAAAATCGATACTAAGCGGTATGAAGTGACATTTTCTGTCGGTTTTCCTGGTATAAGTTTCATAATCACTTGTTTAAGCATGAAGCAGATAGGTAATTTCCAATATGGTTTTAAAGATCTCCGAGTTTAATATTACATTTTTAATGTATTTTTATATATTAACCCCCCCTCTCTCCTTTAATATTATTTGATAACGTATCAAATACCGTTAATATATAATGTTTTATTTACTGATTAATTGTTTGCATTTTTAACATGTTTTTACACAACAAAATAAACTTTATTTTATCTAGATAGTGTATAAAATGCATGTTGTCAATTTGGAAATTATGAAATCATTTTAATCTAAGTTTAGTTGTATAGCAATATAAAATGATAGCAAGTATGTGGGTTATTTAACAGAACAGTCTAGGGAAAATCCCATTGGGTATGGTTGCAAATGCAACAATTTAAACCATTTATGCTGATAACGTAATTTAAAAAAAATATGTTGCCATCCGTTAAAAACAAATTTTTTTTTTGAAACGTTCGTTTTCACATTTATCGAAAGTGTTATATTTTTTCGCGTAATATTATGTTTCGTATAAAATATAATGTAACACAATCAGTTATGCAAAGTATCCATTGTTGATTGTGTTATGTTTATTGTGTTTTTACCCACAAATAACAACAAAAGGCGCTCACGTGAAAGGTCAAACTTTCGCCCGGGGCACGATACAAATAATGGAAACCTTTCTAACGTAGTCCGATGTGGCTATAATTAAATTGCATATTGTGGGTATAATTAAATTAACTGACATAATACACGGCGCATTTGTTGTACATAAGCACGTGAGATGTTCAAGTGTTGTGATAATATAATATGAATAAAAACCGGTCGGATTGCACCGCCTATTACCGAGAGGCTTGGAGAATTTTATTCAGTACATTTGGAGAATCTCTGATTCGTTGTTGAAAAATACATCGCAATTAAACATAATTTTTAATGCCCTTGAACTAGCCAAATGTATGAAGTACTTTTAAACGAGAATTTCGGTCGTTAGCGTCGCTTCCTGCTTCATGTGACACTGATTTTGGTCACGGTGGTTAAATTTAAAATTGTAATCAAAAAAGGTAAATAATAATAGCAATGAATTAATTTAATTATTATATTTTTAGTTAAGGATCGATTGTTTTGGTTGAATTACAAATTCAAACGTCATTTCTTCAGCCAAATAAACGATCTATCGTTAAAATAATATAATTATGTTAATTAATTAATTTATTGGTTTTTCTAAAACTTGATCAAAAAAACATTTTTAATATATAGAATTTATCATAAACATGTATGTTTAAATATTATTTTAAGCTTGTGGAATTTCACGATGGCCGCTTTTTAATTTGTTATGGTCTTTTTAATAAAAAAACATGCCTAATTTGACATTTCATCACCTTCGCCATGGTTGACGTGTAACTAGGTTTGTAATAAAATAATTCGTGTGCCATAATAACGTTATTAACAATAACGATTGAATTTTACTAATCGAATCTTACGTATCGTCTTCTTCTGGGAGTCGATTTGTGCCACAATTGATCGGTATACTGGCGCTTTCGCACCTATTCGAGCCGGCCGCCATTTTGTCTCAGATTTGTTTATAAAACGTCGTCAATGTATATCGCGAAAAGCGTCGCGGATTGTCACATATTTAACCGGCAAACGGCGCTCGCAATGTCGGACATCGGGGCCGGTTCCGCGACGAATACGCGCCAACAAACCGACGCCACACGAGCGACTAATCAGCTGACACTTATTTCTCACTAGCCGGCGTTACGACCGATATACATTACAGATGCGCAATTCTCGCCCAATAAACGCACAAAATTATATAATTGATCATTTTTATATATTTTTAATGACTATATTAATGAAAATCATTGGCAAAGTATCTTTTTCGTTGAGTTTATTAGCGCGAGCGCAGATAGAGACATCTATCGGCGACGGCCGAAACCAAATTCCTTTTCTCAGTTATATATTTGTTTTTGTAAGCATTTTCTCGGTCGCTCAAGGTCAACTTTTGAAACATGCAAATTAATATTGTCTTCTTCATAATGAAGATGAGTTCTTTGAATGTTTTATTGCATAGATTACTTTACGACTTTTATCATTTATTTTTAGGAAAAATATCATCTCAGAAACGTTTGCGTTTTAGCATATTTTTTCCATTATACTTCTGTTTATTATACCATTGTAATGAAATGTTCCAAAAAATATTTTTCGTTTAGTTACTCTTTTCTGATATTATCTATTAAATTATTATTTTAGATAAATTCCGACAGAGTTCCTTCAGACTACAAAAACGACCTTCGTTCAATAGTTTACAATTATAATTATTACGGTACAGATACAACTATTTTGTGATACGATAATTCACATATTTTACTTAAAAATAAAGATCTTGAAAATATCTCAGCTAATTTCGATTTGCCAATTTTTTCCATACTTTAAAATTCGATATTTTAATACGGTTGTGGTCAGAACTTATATTAAAAGGTCAGAATATAAGTGGCCAGAATAAATATTAGATGGTAAGAATTTATATTAATTGC